>NC_084509.1:29370000-29670000 GCF_024500385.1 Phyllopteryx taeniolatus | reverse complement strand
ATAATCACTGTCACCTCGCACAATAGAAATCAACGGAACAACTAGAAATAAACCACAATCCAAAAAGTGCACGGTCGACTCCGTTACGCATGGGCACGTGTCGCAACCGCAGTCCAAAAGGTCCATGGGGCTTCTCTCTGACACATTGGCACATGTGCTCAGGTGTCATATGCCGTTGCTCCTCGAGCCATTTCCCCCACGGGAGCACCGAGAGGCGGCGTTGACGTCGTCCCTTCCCCGCTATCCGCCATTTCCTTCCACCCCTCCCTGAGCTCAGACCTCCTCCCGGGGCCTGAGTGACTGTCGTTCTGTTCTCTGTTCTCGACTTTTCAAATGCTAAACCACCCCCCCGTCTTTGCTGATAACCGACAGCGGGGGGAAATGCCCAAAGAGAAGCTCAGAGGCGCAGATTCAATTAGCAGTTAAAAGAGAGACTGCTAATTAGTTGATGAATGTCCTCGCTCCCGCCCCCTTCTGCTTTATTGTCGTAGTTAATATTCCCTTTTGCTGACAGTAAAAAGCATCAAACGCTTCACAGTTCACTTCTTCAACTTTTCTTCTCTGTCTTCCTGCTCATCCTAATTCTATTATCGGCCGCAGCTGCGTCAGCAAATTTGCATCCCGGCCGCCGCCGCCTGTCAAGGCACACGCAAACAAATGGCCGTAAAAGTAGACGCAGCAAAGCATAATTCATGAAAAGGTGACCTTGAGATCCACGATGATAAAGTAGCTTCCCGCATTTAGTCGTAACCATGGCGAAGCGGTCGCTTCAAACAAACCAGTCCGACTAATCCTGAGCTATTAGCGAGCGGATCAGGTCGTTTCCGTTACCGCCGGGATAAACAAATGAACCCAGAGCGTAGTTGATTAGCATATCTTCACTTCGCCAACGGATACTGCTGGCGAATGCGCTTTGTTCTTGGAATACAACCCCGCCAATATCTCTATCCTCTCTTACAACCGTTTCAATTTAGTCCAGGGTTAAAGTTAGTTGGTTTTCTGTTTGAAACCCCAAAAAAACAAACGCAAACCAAAACACGTCACAATACCTGAGATCAAGATGAAGAATGGTGGTACATGCACTTTGGCACCAGCTTCATTTCGTCAGGTTTGTCGCCATCTTGTGCCAGCTCGAGGCAATTGGGAACCCTTCTGAGTGGGCATCAAATTACTCGCCGCCATTTGCGGCAGGGCTCGGCCCCTACCGCCTGTGAATATCAGGGGAACTCTGTTTCCGTGTCATTTTTCAATACGATGCACGGAATAAAGAAAAGAGAGCAAATGTAAGAGGCTTGCTCTCTAGCCACGTTTCATCCATAAACAACTACAGTGTGGCTCAGCTTCTGGCTAGCAGATGTACTCTTGTGCTGTAAATATACCACGCTGTCACCAAGCCTCCCCTGGGTCTGAGTGCTAAGCGAAGTGTTTCCACAGGCTCCGCATCACTTGGTCATGCAAACAAACTGCACCAGAGAGGAAAATCAACTCGAGCTCCATTCGAAGACCAGAGGTTTTTCTTCTTCACTTGGGCACCAAGTGATCTCTCTTGAGTTGTCTTTTGGCAGTTAATCAGGGTAACTACTACGTGGTAACACACCCACTCCAAACAATACACAAAAAGTCGTAAAAGGCCATTGTGCGCTCAGCTACGCGCGGACACCCCCGATCACACGAAGTGCGTGTCATACTGTCGTACCGTCTGCCATGTTAGCTCCTCTCGTCAGTTGTTCATGATAATCGCCACCTCGCACAATAGAAAGAAACCGAACCAACGCAAAGAATCCATCGACATGACTTGTGTTGTGTTTATCACACTAGTTTGTTCTGGCGTGTATGCAAATGACACGCGGCTGTCAATGAACACGTATCCACCCCCCTCCGCCCCAGAAAAAGCTTTCGAGCCGCAGCGTTCCGACATTGCGGATCGGTTTATCAGTCGCCTCCCGCGTGCTCGCCACTGCGCGGCTTCAGTGAAACCTCGAATTGAATCGCAATTGTGAGCTCTGCTGGAGCTGCGGCTCGGGGTGAACAAGGATTTACATTTGCATTCGATTGCACGTCTTCATCGGAAGCCTGGCGCGTACTCTGAAAGGTCTGCCACCTTGGTGACTCGGGGGCGAGGTGTGTCTGAAGGTGCGGCATCTACTTCACTTTTGGGATTGGTTCAAAAAGAAAAATCCTCATTCAAGCGTAGGGTTTCAAAATGAGGGGAAAATAAAGGAGCAATTAAGGAGAGCTGTTTATTTGATGGATGAATGCTACGATACCTTTCCATCAAATTACTCTCAATTCCCATACATTCCCATGGAAGATTTCGCAATTTGGAATATTCCCAAAATTCCCCGTGCAAATTTACCCGAACATCACCTCCTATTCCAACATGCTTTAGCCTTTCATTTACTTTGAGCAAAGCCTTTGGGTCCTGTGTTTTTAGAAGAAAGCCTTTTCTGCCACAGTTTGCTACCACTTTCAAAGCCACACGGTGGGACTGTTGGAAGAATTATATGCTGTCTTTAAAACTAGCGGAGATTAAAGGCCAAGGTCCCATGTAAACGGTGTCATGATATCGCTCAAATAGACGGGATCGATTTGGAATTAAAACTGCAAGGTGCTGTGAACGGGCCCTCGCGGCCCCTTTTTCATGGCCAATTCTTGAAATGTTGAGCCCACGTCAGATGGTGTAGCCAAACGAGCTTAGCAATGTAGCTTTGCCCAGCTGTCTTTCGCTACCTGCTTCCGATTGGGCCTCACTTGGCCCAATGTGGGAGTTCTTCAAAGTATTCGCCCAAAATGGCTGCTTCAAAGCAAAATGGCTGAATCCTCGTTTGACTTCGGGCATCTTGTTATAATAGACGTGCCGACCGCGTTTTTGTTGACCGCTAGAGCTGGAGGCAGGGGCTCATGATTTCAAACTCGCCTCCGATACTATGTCGGAAACTGGCAAATTTCCGGGTTGACTTCAACCCCCATCGCACATCATCGGTTCCTTGGCAAAGGAGACCCCTTTTTTGCTCTTATTCCAACACCACATCGACTTGACAAAATACCAACTACGCTATTGTTTCAATAAGATGAAATGATGGACCTAATATTAATAATGCGGAGCACAAGTGATGATGTCATGTGTGGAAAAAACCTCCATTGGCAGCGGGTGTTCTTCGGTTGAAGTCGAAGCAATCAATGACATTCAGAAAGAACACATGTCCTGAGGGCGGTTATTTCCAAAAAGCATTTGTCATCACAGCTGTCTTGTGCAGATCTTGTCCTCCTCCCCCCACCTCACTGCCCCCGCCCACGTACCCCCTTCAGCCCCTCACAATCATCTCAAAACGGGTCTTCAGACGTCTGTCAAGAATCCTGATGTCGAATGCTAAAACAGATGGCAAGCGAGGACCTGGAATGCGAGAGAGTCAGTTTCAGTCAGATCTGGAGAGGCGATTGCTTGGATGCTCTCAACCTGCTGCTATGAGGAGAGGATTTTGTCAGTGATTGTTAAAAGCAACATTTGGGTTTGGCAGCTTTTTTGGATCGCAGACCTTGATTCTCCACTGCATAGTTATTGGGCTAGATCTTTTAGTTAGCTGAGTAAACAGTTGGATGTCATAGCACACAGAGAGAGATTAACCAGTGCAACTAAGGGTAGGCTTGCATTAGAAGGACCATGTAAAATCTGGCTTGATGTGTTCGTCCAGAAACAAGAATCTTCAAGAAAAAAACCAAAAACAAAACAACAGCAACACAAAAACAGCCATAGCAACACAGTTTCTTCCTTGTTGGCCTGAGATGCAACAGAGTGGAGGAACGTACCGCAGTGCCTATGGGATTGCCCGTTAACAGGAATTTCAACTCTACCTCGCTTGTTACGTCACACGATCTTGCTGTGTTTTTTTGTCTTGTCAAAAAGATTGCGATGGTTTGCTGTCTGGCAATTAACAGACAGCGATGTACGATATCTCATCGGAAGCCGTGCGAAGCTTTTGTGTCAGGAACCGTTCTGGGATGTCGAGTTAGGCGACTTCTAACGAAGTATCGGAGGTGAAACGTCGCAAGTTGTCACCCCAGCTTGAAGTTTCCCACCTCAAACTCGCTGGCCACACCCCTTTGCGGCAGTTTCCGATGTAGTATCAAAGAAGCCACTTACACACTGGCGATCTAAAATGTCCGCATCAAAACACACTAGCAGACGACTCGTGTGTTTTCAGACATTTTGGAGACTTTTTTTGTGTGGCTGTACTCATGATAGACTTCCCTACCAAATTCAATGTCGCTAGGTGGAACTGGTCTCAGGAGCTAAATGATCAAACATTTTGACCAAATGTGGCCTTTGCTCGAAGTCTTCATATAGCCTTGTGGAAAGGCACATAAGAATAAATACCATTTGCTACTGTCCACGCTTCTGATGCGCTGAAGGTGATGTGAAAGGGGCTTTTGTTACCCGTCTCAATTTTTGACAGTGGAAGTGCAGTTGAAGTGCCAGACAAACATTGCACAAACGTTCCTCTGTGGAAGTCTGAAACCTCTTGGCAACCGTCGGCCCTTTCCTGATGAATTTTGACCCAATATTTTACACCGCAACACATGGCATGCCTTGAAGAAGAAAAAAAATCCCGCTTTCATATTTTCCAGTGGCCAGATTTGGGGGGCTAGTTTGAGCTCCCATTTGTCTGGATGCTGGCCATGCCCCACTCAGCCCGTCTCGCGCTGGTGTCTCCGCGCCTCGGCCGCACGCAGAAGTGGCTCCACCGAGTCTTCGCTTACCAATTTAATAATACCTCCCGTCCAAAGCTGTAGTTTATGAACTGTCGTCACATACGCCAGCGAAAGCACATCGACACCGTAGTGTTGGGCGCTCTCCGCGCTTACCCTTTTAACTAAAGACCGCCCACAGGACACGTGCCAATGTTTTTAGCACTCAGACGTAAACACAAGCGTGCCCTTGACGCCGCAATTCCCTTTCAACACCCAGCTGTCTGAGATGTGCCGGAGAATGTGTTTGGCCCGAGCGTTTCGAAGAGCGGTTAAGGTCATTGGCGCTTGCGCGCTCTCGTCGGACTGTAACACAACACGGGTCCGACAGTGGGTCCCAATCAGCCTCTGCTATCGAGGCAAGTACCGTGAAAACCAATTAAGTTGGGCTTTTTAAGCCCCGGCGCTTATTCTGCGTTGTCTTTCTTGGCACGGATAGCGAATGACTCGGTGTGGCTTGCTGGTCCTCCAGCAAATCCAATATAAACCTCCACTCAGCAGACACTCTGTTAGGTACATATGCCTTACCTCTACCTCCGGTAGAACTTCACCCGTTGTGAAATAAATATAGAAAATATTCAAATAGTTCGTTGATCGTTAATTCTGTCAATTTGTGTGAGCTTAATTATGGATATTTTCGGGTGGTAATGGCCAAAATCACCCTTGAATGGGAGAAATCCCTCGTCTTTCAGGGCTTTTTGCGGGTCGACTTACGATAGAGGCCTCCTAAATTCAAACTGGCTTCGGCAGCTGAATTGAGGTCGAGAATACTGTGTTTTTGTTCCTGGTATTGAATATTTTTCATATAGGGTTAGGGTTAGTCTTTGCATATGGATCTGTGAATAATAAGCCTTATGCAGCAAAAAGGCTCATTATTTTTTCTTGCTTGTGGATCCAGATCCTTGACTAAATGCACAACATGTCGACACACGGGGCTATTTCAAACTTTTAACCTTTTTTTTTTTTAAAACATGATGAGTCCATTTATTTTCGTGCCCGAAATGATTAGCCTTTGAAGGATTCTCAGTTTATCATCTGAAGGATGAGAAAGGCAGCAGTGACACTCCAACGCGTCCCCAGTCGGGGAGGAAAAGTGCTCAATCCATTTGTGCTTGGCTTTGATGCACGGCTCTGACTGATTGTGGCCCACTGGTCAAACTTTGTGGGGGAAAAAAAGAAAAAAGGTTGGAAAAGCCGAAATAAGAAGTAATTGCCCATGTGTGGCGTTCCCTCATGCTTCTTTTCCGTAATCCTTTCCTAATGCGGCCTCTTAGCCTGGCATCTGGGGCCCATATTGATTACGCATCTTTTCCTGCGGTCCCTCATGAGCGGCGGGAATGACATCCGTGAGGCCGTCGTTCTTTCGGGCGCACTTGTGAATTTGCAGGGTCAACATATGCGGTCTGTCACTCACATATTTCACCAAAATGGCATATTTCACCGATCGTAGTCACGGATCGAGAGTCCGCACGCCTGGTCCCCGGATCCACTTTGACAGACTGCTCCTTTTAACAAGCATTCCGAGTTTCCCCTTGTCTACGGGAACGGATTGAATAAAGCATATTGGGATGGAATTGATCCGTCCGGAAGTCGCCCCTCTCGCGTTTTTACAGATTTTAACGATACTTGGCGGATTGGCATCGAGAGGAGCTGCAGCTCTGCCGCTCTTCCACAAATGCGCCTCCTGGGATTCCGGTGGGAATTCATGACTGTCTGTCTGTCGCTGCGATGCTAAGCTAAGCGTTGCAGGAGAGTGACCGGAGTGGTCCTTCCTCTTCTCCTGATGAGTAATTATCAAAAGAAAATGCTGAGCCCCAGGGTGTCGCTTGTTTATGGTGTCATCGGCACATTTGTCAGCTCTTTATTGCACACGACAAATGAGCCCGCGCGATGATCCGAGGGGACGGCACGAGGAACGTAAGGGTGGGACGGGCCGGCTGTCCATGAAGTCATTACGCCAAAGGCCAAAATGAATGAATTCGATTGTCAGAGCTATCAAATATGAAATAATGTGTTTAATGTGCTTCTGTCCTTTCGTGCCACGCTTGGGTTAACGTTCCGGCAAGAGTCGGTGCAAATGCATTTATTGGATAGCACCGGGGCTAAATTGGATGACGTTACTAGTTTCATGGCGAGTCATCAAGCTTTGATGACACACACAATTATTTTGTGCCGTCCGTCTGTCTAGTATGTGTTTGACGCATTTGGTAGCAATCAGGCAAAATCTCAAAGAGAATTTTTGAAGGGCGACCAGAAATGGCCAAAATCACCCTCAATTGGCCGCTCTAAGCAGAAATGGTAGACTTCCTGTGCATTTTCGGTCAAGGCTTCTTGAGACTTTTTGGTGGTCAACTCATGATGGACAAGTGAAACTGACTCCGGTGGCTGAATTTCCAAACATTTTGAGACAATTTTAGCAGCTTTGTGTCGCTTGCCATTATCCTTGTTCCCAACGCTGTCGCTGATGTCATCACGCATCTAATTATCTGAATGTGTCAAGCTGCAATGGCTATGTGAACCTGCACTTTGGTTTGGAATTGTCTGAAAGGCACAGGCGAACATCTATGTCACACCTCCGAAGCGCCGATTTTGCCAGGAAGGCAGTGTAGTTTGGGTTTTGCCGGAAAAGTCCGCATTCGTCGTCACGGTGTAACTCGATTTGCCAAGGGATGGAACATTCGTGTACATATCCGGTAGTTTCCAGTACATTTCTGGAAAATGGCCGTTCAATTTCCATGGGAAGTCAAGCTGGAGAACTTTGAAACTATTCCAAATTGAAACATTTCCACGGGAATTAACTTCAAATTGAAGGTTTTTCATCGAAGGGTATCATATGCAAGCATAACTATTTTGTTCCAAGATCACCTCTGTGTATAATAACGGCTCTCCTTTCCCCACATCTGAGGGCACGACAAATATTTTCTCACAACCCAAAGCGAACGACTCGACCGACACGTTAATCGGGGCACTCGTAAGTCAAGGTACCACTTTCTCTTGCGTGAAATCTGGTTCTTTGAGTCACATTTATGCTCAAACAGATTTTCAGCAACCATATTTGCGTTCCCTATTAAGAGCCAACCTACAATTTTCTAAATACCCGTTAAATCAACTTTTAAAATTCTTGGAATTTTGCAACCAACACGACGACTAGAAAGTGGCTTTTCCTTTTTCTAATCAACACACTGTTGTCTATTTGCCAATGCAGGCTAGGACAGGTAATCGGTAGAGGGTCGCTTTAGTTTTAAAAAAGAGATCCATCGGAATAGTAATGCCTCCCTTTTGGGAATGTTACATCATTTGGGGTTTTCACTCATGGATGAGAGCAGCTGAGTCTCTGAGATGAGCAAGGAAAGCAGCCATAAAGATATCCATCAGTTCACCTCAGCCCACCTCTTGGCCCTTGGCACACATTCACACCGGAGGCTTTAATCCTGCCTCTTAACGCCGTAACCGATAGCCTTGTGCTAAAGCATTAAAAAAGGGAAAAAACGAAAGTCTGTTGTCCAGTCATTCCGTGTGTGGGGGGGGTGGGGGGGGGTGTTTGTGTGCTCAAATGCTTCAAAGGCTCACTTTCCGGTTTGATAGTCAATGGATTTGGTCGTCTTATCTCCGCCCTCCCCGTGGCGGCGTGCTCTCGTGGCTTGGGTCAAACCCCGAGGGACCCGCCCTCTGCTCTTATCTATGCCATAAATCCCTCTTAAGTCCCCTAATCACGCATTAATGGTCCCTGTAGATATGCAGCGCTTTACTGTGCTCTGCATTCCCTATCAGGGATCCATATTGCATATCTGCGGGACGTCTGAAAATTCACCCAAATGTTCTTTTGGGGTGTATCTGGTGGTGCAACACGAGATTGTTTTTGTTTTTGTTTTTGTCAGTGTTTTCAGTTTGTGGTCAGCCACTGTCTCTTGCATTCGGCCCCCCAGAAGTACCCAGGCACCTATTGTGAAATGGTCTATTGGGATATATTTTACCCTAACAGAAAGCACATTGTTCTCTCCGGAGTCATCCAAATGGCTTCACTGTCCTTCCTGGGCCAAAGTAGAAGCTGTGATGAAGAGCTAAAAAAAAATCAAATCATTGGACCAGGAGCTCTTTATGACAGCCGTTTCTGCCTTTCGTTTTTCTTTGTCCTCTTTCGCCCTCTTTCATGTAAATGAATTCAGCTGAGACTAATTAGCAAAAGGTACTGGGTGGAGGCTGTCGCTGGAGGTCCTTGGTTAGCTTTTAATTGTGTCGGATCTTGGTTGGTGTGCCATCCGTAGGGTCTTTTTCTTTCATTTGTTTTTCATTTATTTGCCAAGTATGTCCAAAAAACACACAAGGAATTTGTCTGCGGTAGTCGGAGCCGCTCTAGTACGACAACAGACGGTCAAATGACAGAGAACACCTTTGAGACATAAAGACATTGACAAAAAACAGTCACTGAGCAATAAAGGGTTGCTGGTTATCTGGTAATGCCGGTACGATTATTATTCTTTTTTTTTTTTTTTGACAATTGTGCAAAAAGATGCAGAGTCTTCTAGCACTTAGAGCAGTTCAAATGACTCATCTCGCAATAGTCCGGCGCAATGAGCATTGTGCAAAGGGCGCCGAGAGTTCAAGGAGTGGATGCGGTTGAAAGTGACGAGTAGTGCGATCATCTGGGCTACTCTGACATGAGTGTCCAGCATTGGTCAACAACAGATAGTTGTTGCAAATAGTGCAGCCTGGCGAGACTACTACAGTGAGTGCTCCAGTAGTATATAATTGGCCCGACAGAAATGTGACAACAAACTCAGACAAAAGAAATTGGCAGCATGTTGCAATGGAATTGTAAGTTTACTGTTTAAGAAGTTGATTGCAAGAGGCCGCAGGAAGTTCATCCTCTGCTGAGCCTTTTTGAGGACAGAGTTGTCCCGAGAGACTGTAATTCCCAGGAACTTGAAGGTCTCGACGGTTGACACAAGGGCAGCTGTGGCGAAGGATGCCTCCTGAAGTCCACGATCATCTCTACAGTCTTGAGCGTGTTCAGCTCCAGGCTGCGTCGGCCGCACCGCAGCGCCGCTTCCTGTCGATATGCAGACTCGTCACCGTCCTCGATGAGGCCGATGACAGTGGTGTCATCTGCAAACTTCAGGAGTTTGACAGCAGGGTGCGTTGCGGTGCAGTCGTTCGTGTAGAGAGAGAAGAGCAGCGGAGAGAGGACGCGACCTCGGGGCGCCCCAGTGCTGCTGCTGCGTGTGGATGAGGTGGTCTCTCCCAGCCTCACCGGCTGTGTCCTGCCCGTCCGGAAGCTCTAAATCCACTGGCAGACGGCAGGCGAGACGCTGACCTGGAGAAGCTTGGAGGAAAGGAGTTTAGGGATGATGGTGTTGAACGCTGAGCTTGAGTCGTTCAATAAACGTGTGCCTCAAAAGTATGGCATGGCTACCAAAATGTGTGACCCGTTTGGTCCCCTTATTCAACTCATTAGCCACTACCTTGCACAACACAAATGAAAAGAAAAACTAGATATAATCCACGGAGCAAAAAACCCCTTAAAAAACCCCACAGCACATTCATTTGAGCTCTACCCTCACGTCAATGCACTCAACACGTACGACAAAATGCAGTCATAGATTATGGATTGTCCCAAATTAGCTTCCTGTCCATCCATAGTGACTGTCGAGGCTTCTGTATCAGGGCCAATTCCTTCATGACTTCCGTTCGACACCTTGAGCATACTCTTCTCTAAACTTATCATGCAGAACATTAGAAATCACACGGTTGTACCTTCTTTATCGTTATCCGGATGTTCAAACTGGACCTGAAGGTCTTAGTAGGATGGGTCTGGGTCTGGACCCTAGCGGTTTCTGTATAGACGAGTCTGCTCACAATGCCGCGGTTGCACGCTCCTTTTTCATTACAGAGAAAAAAACTCAACAACTGTGGGTTTTCTTAATTAACTCCCTCAAGCCGCCGTTTTCTTTGACTATATATGTGAGTGAGAGGGTAAAAAAGAAATTGGGGAAAAAAAACAGCAGAGCGCTCCGACGAGTTGGAAAGCAGAATCTTTTGCCCGAGGCCTGGATCGATCGGCTTCTCACAGTAGAAGTCCCAGCTTCCCTGCGGGTAGGCTGGCTGTTGCATTAGCTCATCGCACAAAAGCAAAGAACAAGGAAGGGAGGGAGAATCGAGGGAGATAAGAGAATAAGGGGGGGGGGGGGGGGTAGAAAAGCTGAAGGTGGGCAATTGGAAGCAGCCATGGAAAAGAAAGCACAAGAAAGGAATAATGGTAAGATAAGTCAAAGATGCAGATCTCATTTCTGCCTGTAGTTTCTGCCTCTATGCACCTGTACAGAGAGCCAGGGACAGAATCATCCTTCACGTCCCCCTGTGTTGGCCCCCCTCTCACACCCCCGGTGAGAGGTAATGGTGCTGAAGTAACCGAGGTCATTCAGCGGGGACGTCCAGTCAATTCAATCGGGGGCACAAAGCGAGTAGAATAGCATTGTATTACAGATACCCGGCACCCAAGCACGCTGTGGAATCTCCTCGCAAACACATTTCCAAGTGTCAGCCAGAACATTTCGGCAGCAGTGCGCAGGCCCTCTTGAAATTGCATCGTTTTTATTCGGAGACCAAAGAAATTCCTTTTCAAATCCATTTTGAGAGCTCGCCCAGGCGCAAAACTTCACCAAGTTCTGCGGGTGTGTTGACCATCCATCCATTTTGGACCGCTTATTCTTATTAGGCTAGTGGGTGAGCTGGAGCCTGTCCCAGCTGACCTTGGGCAAAAGGTGGTCTACACCCTGGAAGGGCTTTGAGATTTTGTCATTTGGCAGCAAAGTTTGACTCACTATAAAACTCAAATGTTTCACAACTCGGGTCATTTTGGCCATTTCTAGGGTTCCTTCAAAAGGCGGACTTGTCCTAGAGAGTTTGTTCAATTGCTACCATATTTGAACCAAGTGTACTAGAAAAATGTGCGGTGATAGATACATTGGGAAATATTTGCATTTTTGTCTTTGCGTGTGGGCATAGCACGACCGCGAAGTTTGTCTTGTTGTAAAACACAAAAATCTATTAATTCAGATCATTTTGGCTACTTCCACGGGTCATTCAAAGATGGACCGGTCCTAGAGCTCTTGTCCGATGGCTTTCAAACCACGTACGTAGACAGACGAGACGATGTAAAATTGCGAAGCATTGGATTTTGTCGGCATTGCATGTGGGCAGAGCATGAAATTTGATGACTCACCATAAAACAAGAAATCCGACGTTGACCAAGCGTGTTGTTTGTGTCCCTGCAAGATAATTCCTTAGAGGAGGGCTGCGGTGTCGTCATCGCCGGTCCAACAACAGCCCTCGCACACTTTGCAGTGGCCCCCACGTGTTAATAGTTAATGGCGCCTCCGCAAAACCCCAAACTTCAGGCTTCAAATTAGAGAGGCGCTATCTTAAATCAGGGAAAGGGGAAGCGAGCAGTGGGAAGTTACTGGCGGAGCTCTTCAAAGTCCTCTTTAATAAAACATGTTCCCCCTACCTCGCCTGCATGGTGAGGGGGCGGCGGAGGGAGTGTGCTAGCGTCAGTACAGTGCGCCACTCGTCCAGGAGGCGGGGGGGGGGGGCTTGTTACTAGATAGTCTGTGATGGCAACAGGCTTCAAATGGAGGTTAATTAATCCAGTTGCACTTCCGACAGCTCCAGAGCATAGAAATCCGTTTGATGAAGCCAAGCCCGGGATTGATATGTCACTCAGTCTGTCGCATTGCTTTCATCAGATGCTTTTAATAGCCATTATTCAGATGACCAATTCTTCGTGAGCTCTGCTTAAATGAGTGATTATTTGATTGAGTTATTTGGAAAATACTCTTATGTGCCCTTATGTGCTAAAGCCAAGGTTTCCATAACATTTTTTTGTTTTTTTCCATAGTTTACTGGAATATCAGGAATATGGTTGTTGACATTGTTCCATTCGCAATATCATAAAGAAATCCTAAATCATGACACATGGCTTGAAGGTTCTCCAAGGGGCTGGTGTTGGTATGGGCGTTGATAGCACTCCCTAGCTTTTCATGAATAGTGCAGGGGATCCAAGGTTACGAAGTGCACACAATGAGCTCGTTTGCGCAGGTGATTGTCGGGCTTCCTCCGCTTCGCTTGCTGCTTCCAATTCAGGGATTGTCTATCGACATTGTCTCATTTGCAAAATGCGGGGCCGATCCAACCCCATTCGCCACGGAGATATGTAACCTCTTCATTTTGTTTGTACCTCCCTTTCCCACTGTGACCTTTCCTCTGCTCAATGAACAGGTGTGACGTGTGCTTCTCTTTATTTGCTTTTTGGTATCATCAGACACCGTTTGCAGTCATAAGTCAGCGTAAATACTCAGTATAAATGAACATAACATCAGTTCCAAGATCATATTTGTTTTTGTTAATGCAAATAAGAATGACCTTGTTCCCCTTGCCAAGGGAGCTTATCTAAGATTCAGATATCTATGATTCTTCGGCTGTGTTTCTTCTTTCTGGAGCTTTCGTCTATCCTGGACATGGTTTTGAAATTCAGGACTCGTTTCTCTGCTTTGTGCCCTGAAGCTCTTTCTGGAGCTTTGCTCTGTCTTGGACATTGTCTTGAGACTCAGGACTTATGTCTGTTTGTTTTGCCCTGAAGTTCTTCTTTCCAAACTCTCAAAGAGAACTAGCTTCTCCCTGGGATCGCTCAGACCAGTTCCTCTGTGACTTAGGCTTGAAAAAAAATATGCAGTATGTAATTTAAAAAAACAAAACCTGATATGGAGAACATGTCGATTTACCCGGATTTCATTTCTTGGTCCACATGATATTGAGTATCCATTACAAACATTTGTTAAGGAAAGTCTGTAGTGCTGCCGACTGAACGATTGTTAATTTTATCCTGTATTCGGTAGTTTGTCCAACGCCCAGTAGCGATATTAATAGCTACCGCCTGCCCTACTGTACACTGACATTTTTTCCACAGCCGCAGCCATGCATTAGGAAGAACTGATAGAAAACACATGGCGGTGTGTTTGCAGTGTTGCATGAAAGGAAACTCCCAGCAGCCAGAAAGGGAAAGCAAGAGCAAGAGCTAGAGCTAGAGCTAGAAAAAAAAAAACCCCAACAACTCACATTTGATAGCATGTGACGATGGCTGTGGTAATAATTATAGCTACTATCATGCCTCCGAAGTATTGTGGTAATGCGTTACCTCCAATGTGTTGCACCGGGCGGTGAACGCCGTACCGCCTCGTGTTGAAGTGATTAATCTTACTGCGGCGCTGTCCCTAATTATGCTGACGACTTGGAAATGTGTGGCGAGGGCGACCGCACTAAAAAGATGCTTCCTCGGCAGCAGTAGTTAATGGGGGGATGGGCAGAGGGCACAAAGGATGGGGGGCACGGCGGCAGCGTCACGGCACGCCGGGTAAATGAAATGCAAGCCTCCAATTAGACCCGACTCTTTTTAATTGGCGCTCAATGTGTTGCAAAGGCCAGCGCTGGCAGATATGGTGACTTGAAAGGTGGGGCGGGGGTGGGATCGGGGGCTACTTTTGACCGCTATTATGAGTGGAGCACCAGCAGGAAGCTAATTAGCATGGAAAGCAGGTTGTCTCGCCACAGCCGACCAGTCGGGGAGTAATTTGACCTGAGATAACGCGGAGGTGTTAAGAAGCTCCTTCGGTGTGGTTTCGGTTCACCGCTCCTATTTGTCACCCAGCGACGCGGCAGCGCATCCTTGTCTTATCTTTTATCACTTCATTTCCTTTTGCCTTCAAGGTGCGCCGCCGCCGCCGCCTTTGCCCTCCGCTCCACCGTTTGATCTACGAGGCACATGACCGGAGCCTTATCAAACGGAATGTTTCTGTAGTTCAAAGTTACACATTCATAGGAAAGCCACACATCATCAAAGCAATGTATGGCAACTTTTTATTGAGGGAGCCCACACAACATTTGACACACATTCATTCTGGTGGAATTTCAATTGGGTACGGGTTGCGGTTTGAAACCCAGAAATTGGTGAATGGTGCCCCTGGGGATTGTTTTGCTACGTGAAATTTGATAGCAATGTCTATCACGAGTAGACCCACAAAAAGAGTTCAAGAAGTCGTGCGTGAAAAGACACAGAAGGTCTGGCATCTGGTTGTGTCGCGGCCATTGTAGACAGAGGAAGTCTTCTTAGCGATTTGATCGGATTGGTGCCAAATTGAAACAACGTTAACTAGAAATTTTTGGTCGGCATTCTAGAAATGGGTTTTCGTCATTGGGTGCGGGCGGAGCATGTTGGCGCAGTTTGATGTCTCAACATAAAACACGGAAATCTGAAAATGTACAGTAGCTCCACAAGGTCAGAGCTCGACATAATGTCCAAATGCTAATAACTCGAGAGACATTCCTCGACTGTTATCAACCTTTCATTTTCCAAATGTGTCATTGGCTAATTATTACATTCAAGAATATCATCAGCCCATGTTTTAGCGCACGACTCCACCGACCAAGTTAACAGTACGTAGTCAGAGGTGGCCAAAGATCAACCGCCTCCATTATTGTATAACGCCGCCGTTATTGTTATTGTTACAAGTTATTCCACTGATGAAGCCATTTTTAGAATGGACTGTGTATGTAAAAACATACAAGGGGTTGTCAGTTTACAACGTAGCTCTTTTTTTTTTTTTTTTTTTTTCCCTACGGCGGCAGCGCAACTCGAATTTGTACTGAAGTCGGAATGTGACGTGAAGTCATCATTCAGGTGAATAGAAGCGTGCAGACAATATTCACACAAGCCAATGAAAAGCAGCAAGTTTGGCGGGAAGAGAGCTTGCCCTCTTGCGCCGTCTGCAAACTAGTTTACGTGCCGTTTGTACCTCGAGACCGTCGTAAACCCAGGACCACCCTGGACCCTCACGCTAAACTGACGAATCGTAAAAAAATGAATTCACGGATTCCCCACGGATAATGGCTGATATAGGGACCCCAAAAAAATGTGGAAATTGACACCCCCGAGAACTGTTTAGAATTGCCTATAGTAATAGTTTCAACTGTGAACGATCTATGATCCCAAAACACTTTAGACATTTTCAAACTCATACGACATTACTCGTCATCTGGAGTACGCGTGTACATGCACAAGCGTCAGAGGTTCTCTGGAGCTTCCACTTCAACAACCCAGGCTAAATTCAGCTCCACCCTGTCTGTCGAGATGGATCACTTCAACATACTTTGCTGGCAGCGAACGATTCAAGTTGAGGGATTTGTGATTTTGCCTATTCGTGGATTTTTGTTGTTGGTGGAAAATTGAAAATTGCTTTGGCTCTATGTGGTGTGGTATCTTGGCACTGATGTGAGTTGAGGAGCTTCATTTAAACAAACGCAGTCTTTTCCCATCTGCTTGTGGCATCTATGAGCAAAAGCAATGCAGCAAAAATCTTTTAGGCAGAGCTGCAATTAATTAGCAGAGTTTTCACCATGACATCACGCGTACATTTGGAGTTCACTGTACTGTCCTACTTTCCTATTTAGACAGGGGTGTCTTGGAAAGACCACAAAAATGTGAATAGGTCTATTAATGTAGAGTGAAATGTGAATACGCGGGGAATAACTGTACATACAAAAATGGAGTAACTGTATGATTACAAGGCTAACTGGTAAATGTTGTCACATTTTTCTTGTTTCAGGATCCCGTCTGCGCCAAGAAGACACGCCGCCCCGGATCGTGGAGCATCCGTCCGACCTGATCGTATCCAAAGGCGAGCCGGCCACCCTCAACTGTAAGGCGGAGGGCCGGCCCTCGCCCACCGTGGAGTGGTACAAGGACGGCGAACGGGTGGAGACGGACCGGGACGACCCGCGCTCGCACCGCATGCTGCTGCCCAGCGGCTCGCTCTTCTTCCTGCGCATCGTGCACGGGCGGCGGAGCAAGCCGGACGAAGGCTCCTATGTCTGCGTTGCCCGCAACTACCTTGGAGAGGCAGTGAGCCACAACGCCTCCCTGGAAGTAGCCAGTAAGTGCAGCATGTCTTCTTATCTCCTCCTTCGGGGGTTTCTGCTGGAAGTTCTGAAAAGAAGGCTCCGGTTTCCCCCCAGTGTTTTCTGGCATCAATGTGCTCATTGAGTTGGATAATCTCTCAGGAGATGGGCAGGATATGTTTGGCCCAGTGGTCTCCGTAGGCCCGCGGAGCCTTGGGAGTGAGGGGGCCGCTGGGGGAGCTGTGTGAGCCTGATCATTCCAGGGTGAGTCCTCCTCTAAAGGGCCCTTAGTAGGTGGTCAGAAGCCACAATGGCAACAAAGGCCTTTCTGTTTTGGCCCGGCTTCTGCCCTTTGTTAGCGGGAGCGATATGAAGTTTGAAATCTCATCTTGAACCCTAAAGAAGTCATTTCAATGTCCTCACTCATTTGTCCAAATTCTGTCATCGTGTAAAACATTGTAGACATACATTCATTCGTTCCCCTTCCATTGCGCTAATCCTCACGCGGGTCGCGGGCGTGCCGGAGCCTATCCCAGCTATCTTCGGGCGAGAGGCGGGGTACGCCCTGAACCGGTCGGCAGCCAATCGCAGGGCACATACAAACAAACAACCATCGGCACTCACATTCACACCTACGGGCAATTTAGAGAGTCTTCCATCAACCTACCACGCGTGTTTTTGGGATGTGGGAGGAAAGCGGAGTGCCCGGAGAAAAGCCACGCGGGCACGGACGGGGAGAACGTGCCAACTCCACACAGGCGGGGCCGGGATTTGCACGTGCTGAGCAGTCGTCCGTTTTATACAGTACATTTTATTTTATTTTATTTGTTTGCCATTTTAAAGGAGTCAGCATTTAAAACAACCTTAGCCTGAAATTTCCATATCAAATATTAATTGTCTTTTCACCACTATGTTTACATCAACCTACCATTTAACAAAATGAATCCATTTATACAGAAAAAACTATATGCACACGTAATCAATTCACCATTGATGAACCACAATGCAGAGTACAATTTTGAAAGAGCTTAATTTCACTAAAACAGCAAAACAGGGCATTTTGCTGCATGCTTTGAATGGAACAAATAGTGCCATCTTGTGGACAAATATAAAAAAAGTACAATTGAAAGGGAATTGTTCCGATGGAAATGTTCATATCAAGTATTGTGTTACGGTAGTTTCTGTTTCCAAACTGTGAACCTGGAATAAAGAAATCCATTTTCAGTGGTTTACAAGGGGTTGTTTTTTTCTTTCTTGGAACAGATGTGTTTTATGCCATTTTAGGCTAGTTTAAGGAACAGAAGTGTCAATGCCATTAATGAATGAAGGAATACCATTTGACAAATTCCACAAATCTTACCTAAATTAACTGAACACAGCCCAAGTGGCTTGAAAATGGAATAACACAAAATGTCCCAAAGAAAGTGTTAGTTAGTTCCGATTTAAGATGCTCATCATGTTCATAACGAGTGATAATCTGCGCCAACACGCACATTGCCGTGATGCTGCGAAGGCCGCCATTGCGTGTCGCTAATCTCTCGACGCTTCGTGTCGGACATCTCGGACAGCGAGCGTTTCTCCGACGTGGCCCGAGGCCCGACGCCAGCTCGCCGGCTGTAATCTCATCGAGGTGGGAAAGGAGAGAATCACGCGGGAGGTCGGACCTCACCTCGATGGGAGGTGTTCCTGCGTGTTTTTTCGGCTTTAACGTGCCGGCAGCGTCCTTCGGGCACAAGTGTAGAAACAGGAGACACAACTGTGACAAAAAAAGAAATACAAATCATCCAAATGTAGCAAAAAGCCCGTTACAGTGCAAGAAACCACATTTGCTAACTTCCACGTCCGTAGGAATTGGTACTCTATTGAAACCATCTTTCATCGAAGCCAATCATCAAAGAATCAAAATAATGCCAAAGAAAAAAAGTCTCAAACGCCCTCCAAATAAATGACAGGAAAAAAAATGAATCTCAAACTCAAATGTTTTTATTTGTTTGAATCGACCTAGTCGTGTACACCGGAATGTTCCGAGCTCCTCTCCTGAGTCCTGTCTTGACAGAGCAACATGACATTTGGTAGACATGTCCATAATGAGTAGCCCCCCAAAAAGTCTCAAAAACCACACGGGAAGTTGAACATTTTGCTTTCAAGCAGACATTTTAGGCTCATTTCCCCCCAGTTTCAGGGATCTTCCAAAAACAAAATGTTTCCGATTTCTACCAAATTTGCTACCACGAATATTAAATAGTGAGAACTTAAGAGTTTTCCACGTTGCGTGGGAGTGGAGCGTGGCAGCCAACTAAAAAAGTCAGCTCCACAAAATCAGAGCTTGCCCACGACAGGCAGAAATCCCGTGGAGATGCAAAAACTTGCCTCCTTACAATTCCTTCAACCTCTTCATTCATTTCAACTGGGAAAGCAGAAAACGTCGCTCAAAATCGCAGCTCCTACTTGCAAACTTTTGTTTGATTTCAGGCGGAAAAATAGCATTTGAGCACAGCTATGTTTTTCTTTTCATGTTCAATTGTGACGCTTTGACGTCGTCAGCGGGAAATTCCTGCTTTCTCAGCAACCGAATTTCTGTTTCGAGAAGCTCCCATGGACATAAATCACTTCAGATGACGCTAAAATGTGCATAAGACACCCTTTCCACAGGTCAAGCTAAGAATATTTTCTCACGTCCGTGGATGATATATGCGCAGTGTTTATTGTCAGAGATGGGTCTTGTCATGTCGGGGGGATAAAAAAAAAGAAAAAAGGAAAACAAGCCACGCCAGCGCATGAGCGGCGTTGGCCGGCTCTTAACTGCGGGCTGCTTTATTCTGCGCCGGGTTCAAAGAGACCTCGTAATGACAAGCCGCCGCGATGCCGCTGAGCTTCTCACCCCTCGGTGCAGCTCATGCTTAACTGCACATAATTATGCAGTCGCGGCAGCAGAGATGGATCACCCGCTCTACAGCGACACAGAGGCTCATTTTCAAGGCCTCGTTTAGAACGCCTGCCAGTTGATAAATGCACAAAGGTTTTGGGAGTTTCATCTGACCTTGCAAAAGGGGGAAGGAAAAAAAAGGCTACTCTGTTATGGAGGAACGCATGATCATCATAAGTCGACTTTTTCGCCATGACATCACACGAGCTCGGGAAAACACGTGAATTCGCATAGGAAACAAACTCCTTTTCTTTCATTTGTCCAAGGCAGAGCGATTGAGGCAGTGAAATGGATGGCGCGTCTTCTCGCAGGCTAGCCATTGTTTTGCTAAATTAGTCAAAGACAACACAAGGCAACATGTAGGGCTGCGACCATCAATCGAAGGATTTCAATAATCCACGCCCACCACGAAGAACATCACTTTTAGGGGGATGTTATTGCTCTCTCTTTCTCTCACTCGCCGCCTCTTGTTAACACAATCTGTGTCTAGTTTCAACAAGTCCTGTTTGTCCTGGCTGGGATGTATGTGTGGGTGGGAGCTAACCCAGTTTGTTTAGTTAATCATTAAACACATTTATGCAGTCCACTTCGCAATGTCTCGCAAGCCCGGTTTGATGCATTAAGGCCGAATCGTGTTTGCGTACCTGAGAGTTTAGCCTCGGGTTCCGGTTGCCGACACTTGCGTTGGGAAGTATGGGAAAATAGATCTGCCCACTGTCTGGTGTTCCTATACTCATCACCTCTTGGCACTTCTGGCTTGACATTCAATATACTTAATAACCCGTTTTAAGTCCCGTCTCGTTTGAAAACGCAAATCTAACCAAGATTCAATATCCCGAATCAAGGCAAAGTATGCTTGTTCTTTTGTCTGACCAGGCGGGTTTTCTTTCTCCTTAAAAACCTTAAGATGGTATTAGAACTTGTTATTGGTATTTTATTACTGGTTATGAGGAAGTTTAGCTGAAAATACAAAATAGTTTACTTTGATAGCTGTAGCTACTTTAAACAGACTATCAGTGTTTTTTCCCCAGGCTAGCTATGTTGGCTTGTTCTGAGAACCCTTTTCAGTAAACTGTTCGTGTCCCATTGGCTGATCATTTTGCCAAAAAAATGAATGAATATAGTCCTCATTTGAGTCCTTTGTTTCTTGTTTATGAAGCTTAGTGTTTACAGCGTCAGACTGGAATGGCCTTCGGTTGGGTCGCCTGTGTCATTCAGACAGAAATTGCCAAAGGAAGACATTGCCATGTGTACTAGCGTCTCTGAAACCCGGCAAATGCTGAACAAATGCCTCGACAAAAGCTGCCTGTGCTGGCAAGTGTGAAAGGGGCTCATGACTATGCTGAATGAGTTGCTTTTGTGCCTTGTCACAAAACCAAGTAGCTAACAAAGTTTCCCCTTTGTAACATCGGCTGCTGGGCACACCACCGATCATCAATTTGTCACAACGGTCATAACAATTCAACCCGCTTAGTGGCCGACTATATTCCGCATCACTCGGAATGATTCTTGTTTGAATTAGCGTCTCTTCTCTGCAAGCCTTCACTCTGTACCATAGCCCGAGGCTTCGTGAGCCACATCAGTCCCCCGACTGCACTGCGCTCCCTCTGCAAAACTTCCCTTCGCTTGCCAGCCACATCTGAAAACTGGCACATTGGTTTCTTCCAGCTTTGTGGCTAAACTGTCGCCGCGGTTACTCATGCAGATTTTGTGGGGCGACTCCAAATTATTAGCTATTCCAAATAATGTTGGACATTTGCTCAATTGTCCTTCCTGTTAGGATAACGGTCGATGAAATGTGAGTTGTTAATGCAATGGGAGAATCTCTCAGTCGATGTGCTGGACTCGTGTTTCAAGGCCTGTGATGTCCTGAGCGCAATGCTGCTGCGTGTTTTTGGAATGTGGGCGGAAGATGGAGTACCTGGAGAAAACCCACGCAAGCAGGGTAAAAATGCAAACTTGACACAGAAAGGGCAGAGCTGGCAAGGCAGATGTGCAAACCCCTCGGTTGCAGAAAAGTCATATCACGGTTGTTTATTTGATACATCAGAATGCACTCCGAGGCCCCGAGAGGCTCTATGAATAGATGTTTCCTCCCGTTTTCCTGCATGTCCAGATAGTAAGTTGAGGTAACGCACCGCTTCGCTCGAGCAGGCGATGACCTCTGTCTAGTGGTGCAGCCGTTCGGGATTGGCTGCCGGCCCGGCGTCCGTTCCCTCGATCCCCTGAACAGTGGTGCAGTTGACTTTTAGCACCACAAACTCAATCACGCTTTGTCATATTCATCTCAACGCCTGTCGTCACGTGCGGCCAGCTGCTCCTCGCGGGGTGTTTATGCCGGCATCTGATGTGTTGAAGGAGACCGTTTCGGGGGGCCATATGTATGTGTCATCTGCACAGTTGAGGGCAGTTGTTTGGCATGCACGAGTCTAAAGGCAGCATGTCCACCTCCCACTGTTCTGAGCTCCCCCCCCCCCCCCCCAACCACTGTCTCTTTCATGCAATACCATGCACTTCATCTGTTGGCTCACAAAAGATTGATCGTCCTTAAGAAATTGCTTCATGGCGAATCCTCAAACATGATTGTCAAACTTTAATGCCATGCGCTGGTCACATTAGATAGTATAGGTTAAAAAGAAAACCTTGGCAATTTATCGTCTCCCATCTGTCTAGCATACCTGCTAATGCCAGCTTCAAATCTAAATGGTCATGGTTTCATGCATGGGTCCCTGAGAACTTTCGTGTAGGTTTATGGTACTCATCCACCTGATTTGGTTTCGTTAGGAGAAACTGGTGTTGGTACGACCTTTGGAATTGGGCGAACATGGTACTTTTACGAAGTCATCCAACTGTTCAGTTAAGGACAAGAGTCCTCGAGACTTCTCATAGGTCCTGTCATGAACGACACCCCCGCTAAATGTTGCGTTGATAGATGAAACTCGTGGGGGCGGGTGATTTATTTATTTTTTTCCGCTCTCAACACTTCAGGAGGGCGTTAGCGAGTTGATTTTGAAGACTCGTTTTCAGGACCCCGTAATGGCGTTGTGGCTTGGACAATTACTGGCCGATTTTCCTTAGAATCTACTTACTTCTCTTTTTAATGTTTTCTTTCTTAAAGGAGTCGTCGCTCTTCAATCCTGTTTGTCTCTTCCTTGTGGTTGTTGTAGCATCATCCCATTTAAACATAGAGAATCAAATGAAGTGAGTCAGAGACACGGTAAATGAAATAAGTATCAGACGCCAGCGAAGGAGAGGAAGCGGCTGGCTGGCTGGCAGCTTGGCGAACGTTCGCGCTGGCAAGCTGCCCGACGAGTCACAGGCTCTGCAGCGGTTATTTGTCTCGGGTTGGTTCGCAGCAAATTGGTGCAAACGGCGCAGTCGGGGTCTGCTTCATTTGAGGCGTGCCCCCCACCGCCGCCGCCGACACCCCACAACACACGCACGCACACACTGCATTCTCTGGAATGTAAAAACCACTGCTGTGTGTGTGCGTGTGTGTGCGGGGCTGTCAAAGGTCTACAAAACAAGTCACTTGAGTACTTATTGGCATTAACTGTTGATCTTTTCCTAAAACCTAGCTGCAGTCTATTTGCTGTTAGCCTTGAAATGTCTACTGAATGGAAAACTACTCATGACATCTCCCGCAGAATGTATATACAGGAAATGCATTTCAATGTGGTCCAGGGCGGTTGTCTCTTGCATATTTAGCAAGCACTTCAGGCTGTTTGCTCGAATCAATGCGCTTCGTGTATGCAATCAAAAAGTCACTGGGCGAAAATGACTTCAATGTGCTTTTTAATCGCGCTGTGCTAATTAGCCTGGATACGTACCTTGTGTAATTTTGATCATATTAACTACTCATATGTTGACATGTAGTTGATCCAAAAGACTCAAATGGGGACAGCAGCCCCGAGGCGAATGAACTCAAGATGAATTGTAAAAATGTGTCATTGTAAATCACGCCGATTTCTGGATGTCAAAGGGCGACTTCCATGACATGACCTTGCCCACGCGTTGCTGTGTACTGCTGGCTGGACGTGAGACGAGAGTGCTCCGCATACCTGTGGACCTCTTGAAACGGCAGCAGAAAGTGAACGTGACTTCTTTTGGTGTGTTTTTCTCAGGAGAAACCGGAGAGAACGAACAGGGAATGAAGCAGAGTTTGGGTTCTAGAAGCATGACATTTTTCATATGCCTCCCTGTGTTTTGGGAATGTATCCAAAAGATAAGTGTGCAGTGACTTCGGGGTGTTAAACTTTGCATTGTGTCTTCCCGCTATTCACCTCTGTTAGCACTTCGAGCACCTGACACCCTGGCCATCTTAGTGGGGTTTTTCACACATTCTCTCTGTCCTGTGTAAGTGGTACTGATGCGGGATTTGGGGTTGAAGTCGGCATGCATATTTGCCATTTTACACGATCAGAGTGTGAAGTTTAACACCTGAGACTCACTACACACGCCCTTTTGCGGTGAAAGCAATTGCCGTTGTCGCGCTGACGTCATCGCGCGTCTGAGCAGCAACGGCTGCAATTCGGACACTGCTTCAGTGAGTTTTGCCTGACGGTGGCAGTGGCAGGCAAATTCACCCTGGCTCTAAAATCTAAAAGGTCCCTGATGAGCAAATTTGAAAGCAAAGGCTAATTTGACTTCACCACCCCTTCCCCCTTGGTATCTTACACAGAGGCTAGCAAGAAGCCTGGAAAAAGCCAGCTTCAATGGCCAGTGTGAAAGGAGCTAGTGTGTCCATCTATGCATCGTTAGCCTTCCGAGAGTGTCATCAATCTCAACCCCGGTGCTCCACCCATCTCAGACAGCCTATATGGCCAAGAAAGATGATGAAGATACAAACAGCGCAAACCCCGCACCTCCTCAACCGCCTTCAAGCCCACTTCCTGCCGGTATTGTCCCGAGGAAACGACAAATGAATGGGGCACCTTCTCGTGGTACCAACATCTGCTTTTGCTGGTACCCCTCGAGCCTGGCAGTTTAGTGTGATTGATGTCGTTGGCATGCACAATAGGAGACGAGTGAATCAGTTTCCGTCCCTGATGCAGCCATGTGGGAAGCAGCTTTTGCCGACTCTCACACTTCAGACAGTCTGAAAGTCTGCTGTGACACCCCCCCATGGAAGGTTTTTCATCACACAGTGCTCTTAAGAAGTCAAACTACAGCTCAGTTTTCAGCAGAAGTGTCTGAACACTCGGGTATCAAGAGTTTTTATTCTCCGTTACCACAGCGACTTGCTTATTCTTCACCCGCTAATCCTTGCCTCTGGCATTGCGGTTATGATGGAAGGTTGCTCCCAGGATAACGAAGTATGATATTAACTTCATGAAGTGGCAGTGTAGAGCAGATAAGATAAGGTACGAGAGCTCTCGAGAGCAGCCGGTTCTTGTACAAGCACTCGGGAGGGCTGTTGATACGGCGGCATCCTCACTTCACCTCTTCAAATCCCCCCCACGTGTGCATGATTCACTCAACTGCGTCCATGTTGTATTCTCATGATTGTAGGCCGTGTCCGATGAATGTGTGTCCTTCGCGCTAATCTTCGCTCCTGACCTGCTTATTACTCTTGTAAGGTTTTATCTCTGAGCCTCTTCCGCGGCCCGGGACGTTTCTTTCCACTGCACTCTGATGCCTGGTCATATGAGCGAGTGGACATGCTCGGCTTATTAAACCTGGGTTAAGCCCCGCCAAGCTCCCAACCTTCTATCATGCTCCTTGATCCGAGACGACAGAGTTTGGGGCGGATTACAGGGTTTGTAGACTTTAGAACTTTGGGGATTTTCAGGCAAGACTTCGACAAACTCGCCTGAGGTGAGTTTATAAGTCCTCTTTGCGGGGACACACTACCAATTCGCCGCATCCCGAGAGTTTAGCAGCAACCCTCAAACTTTCAGCAGACGTCCAGCTGTGAAGTCGACATCGCTTACAAAACAAATGATCGCACATCTTAGCTTCTTTTAACACGGCACCTTCAGGCCAGGAATTCTGTGCTGTCTTGTGCACCTTACCTACACTTTTGGCTTTCTGCTAGATTTTGGAGTGTTTCTGTGGGAATGTTCACGATTGCGAGGTTAGCTGTTCAAGGTGTTGGAAAAGCGCCTGGCTCACAATCTTTATTTTTTGATGGCGTTGAGGTCAAAGCTCTCAAGTGCTTCCCAAACTCATCCAAAGTAATGTAATGTAGAGTATGAATACGATTTAAGTTGAAGCGAGGTTGTACAGAGTACAGTAGTCTAGGGGAGCTTCAATGGGCTCATGAGCCAGGAAACAGACAGGAAGGATATCTGTCTTTATCGGAGTTATCCTCCCTTTTCAAGCATTCAGTCTTCTCTCTTTGTGTGGATTTGTGTCCAGGCTTGTAGCTGTTGGTGTTAGTGTGACCAGTTGGAGAGTAGCGCACCTAAACACTGATCTCCCCAACAAATTACTATCACGGATGTATTGAAACGTCCGTTTCCTGGTTCTATTATTGTTTGTGCATCTCAGGCTCAGCATGCACCCTGTACATTAGTGTCCTCAGTGGAGAGTATGTCAACATACACACTAACCCTAAGCTCTCATTACAGCCATCAGCAGAATGGTTGATTTGCCCGACGGCTGAATAGAGCAGATCCACGCTCACCTCCTCCTTTGTAAGTGTTTGACCTTTCCGAGCAGGGTGTGGCGGCGACACAATGTATGTGTAACCGTATAGCGCCGAGGGGTCAGCTAACGAGACAGACAGGGGGACGTCATGTGTAAAGGGAGATGAGCAGAGAGAGGGTCCTTTCAGAATAGAGACGCTGATAAGTGTCGCTGTGTTAGAAAGCGCTGACATCTGAGTCGGTGAGGCCCGGTATTGTACGACCACGTAACTGCTGTGAGGCCTGGGGGGCGGCGGGGGTCGTGCAAGTACGAGGGGAGGGGGGGAGGAAACGACATTCTCAATTCCACAAATCTGTCACTCTCTTGATCCACCTTGTACTAGTGTCAGGTTCTCATCTGTCAGCGCTGCCTCGGCTCCATTTAGCCGATTGGCTCTCGTCTGATGGACGGTGCAGAAAGCCCTTCGACGAACAGGAGCTCTGTCCTGAAAATAGACAATAGATCGCGTGATACAGGCTTGTCTTCCAACGACGTCCTCCTCCCGAATTATGTATTTACGCACACCAGGGCTGTTACGTTTGTTTTGTTTTCTTTTCTTTTGATCACAGTTGGTTAGTGGAATCGAATTGCTGTTTCAAGAGTTAAAGTTTTTTAATTAGTAGGGTTCGAAGCCAAGTTTGAAAGGAGGCTAAGGGTTTCGAACCATTATTTTGAAGCCGGGGTTAGGTTTCAAAGTATGGTTTGAGGCTACCGTGTAGATTTCTTTTTTTTCATGCCACAAAGTTCGACTTAATTTTGTAGATGATAATCCAGTTTAAAGTGTGGTTCTATGATTTGTTTTGGTAACTTTTGTTAACACATTTTCTTTCATTTCTAATTGAATATCTTGTCAAAATGTAGGCACAGCGCAGTGGTGGAGTAGTTGTACACATCGCTGGCTTTGGTGCAGTTAGAGTTGGGGGGTTAGTGTTAGGGTAGGGCTATAGTTAGGGGTTGGCGTAGAGTTTAGGATGGGGTTAGTGTTAGGGCTAGGGTTAGGGTTAATGTTAAGGTTGGAGCTATGCGGTGACAGTCCGAAGTGTCGGTGAGGAAATCAGAGCATCCAGAAGGGTATGTGACATCAAAATGGAGTCATCTACCGCTTGCTCTTCGGGGACGATGAATGACAAAATTCAGACAAAGTAAGTTTTGGTGCACATCCAAATTGGGATCTTTCGACCTTGACGAAGGTCTCAACTCGACATCCTCGGTGGGCCTCACATCAATTATCATGCGTGACAGGTAGATGATCTCTGGAACGTCCGGTCTGATTTTCCCCCGCCAACGGGATTATCCGAGAGTGCCGACCGACTCTGCAAGCGAAGCCCTAAATTCATTTGGCCTTCAGTTTGGAGCCATAATAGCTTATTGATTGCTCGACGGAGATGCAAGAAGCAGCGTGCGAGCGCAAGCGGAGGGAATAAGTTAATCATCGCTCAGCATGTTGCCACGGCTTAATCACATCACCACCAGAGGTTCGTCACCGCCATGCAAAATGACTTCTCCTGGCTGATTTAGAACTGCTTTCCCCCTTTCTGCGGGATGAAGGCGCCCAGAGATGCCGGGTTAAATTTAGCCACGCAGCGCTGACCTCCATCTGCCACAGTGGCGCTCGGGCTGTCTGTAAAACATCAGCTCGGCCCCTCCATTATTTACTCCGTGATTCCCTGACACTCAATTCTGCCATTGCGTTTTCTTCGTCACGCGTAGGTGCAAGGAACTGTGTGCCGTGATAACGCTGACATCATGTGCACATTCAAGACTCACCAGTGATATAGAGATATAAATGAGATGGCAAATGAACACATGAAAAATGCAAGCATAACAAAAGATTTGCAAGGCCGCTGGGTTGCAGTAGGTAAACGGTTATATACCGAGGAAGCTCTGTATACGAACAGTAACCTGGAAAATATGCATTCGGATTTAATTTTAGCAAGAGGGAGAGAGCGAGAGCACCTTCGCATAGTTTTACAACTTGGAGCAGAGTCGCCATTAGCGCAACGCTCTAATCAGCACTTTGTTGGAGCCTCCTCTGCGAGAGGGTTAGCGTTGGCTGACTGTGGTTTGAGAAGTCCATCGGTATTCAAATACCTAGCGATGAGAAAGTATGCAGTGGAGCAACATCTGGAAAGTCTTTCCCGCCGTCTAAACCTCGTCAGTTCTCATCACTACGCCACCATTTGAGTTGAAAACTTAGATTACACTCTCTGACAATTCTCCACGTGATTTAAATTGCACGCCGTGCGGGTGCTTTTGAGGTCAGACGTAGACCAGAAGGACGAAACCTGTGCCGAGATTCTCTTGGTTGCGAAGATAAGGGGGACAGGCGGCGGATTATTCTATGTAGACTGCTGGAAATCTTCACGTATTTAGCTGTGTCGTACGCATGCCCTACCTGAGATGAAGTTCATGTCCAAGACTTGCTCAAGACAAGTTTTCCATCAGGTTCAGTTCTCTGAACCAGAAGCCGACTTGAGTTTCCAGTGCGGCGTATTGGAGTGGGATGCCAATTATTTGTTGCTAGATCATTGTTGGACTGCAATGTCTCCCGGCTCCACATTAGCACTAAAAGTGATTCCCTGACAAAATTTCAAAATGATACAGATCCATTAATTGGGTGCACTTTACAACAAAGGTTTTGTTGGCCACCATCACATATCGCTTTGTTGTAAGGGACAAAGTCAGCAACCGAGGTGGAAGTCAAATGAAATTCCGCTGATGCTTCCAGTTTGGACAAAGCGACTTCACAGAAAGAACGAGGGAAATATCACAAAGAGAGTACTCAAGAAATGACAGTAGTTGCAACGACATATCATATTTGATATTGGAACTTCCATCATGGCACACCTGAAAAATAGGTACAAGAGCCAGAGAATTATTTGAGGCACAATGCAACCAGAATAGACCAGCTGTGGTCAGAAATGGCGGGTCCTGTTCTCATACTGAACAGCAGTGATTCCCAGGTTGTCTCTGGTTACCTCCATCAAAATGTGCTGAAAGTCCCTTTGACTATGGCCAGCAGATCTCGGTAGATCGCCTCTGCCGACACAGAACGATCGGGATTTGCCGAGGTGTCAAAGTTAGAATTCATCGCTGAGAAATGGAGGAAAATACGGAAAGACGTTCGGAAATCCTGGACTTCTCCCTGGCCCGTTCCCCACAGTTCCACACAAACTTCAATGGAAATATGAGATCAAAATCACAAAAATCAGGCCTTAAGCACACAGAACCAAAAGCTGGCTTTGGCCCATTTTTCTGTCCTAGTAGAACATACGCCTTCCTTTGTCCGTCCAGTGCTTGCAAATATGATGTCAATATTTGCAGGTTGGTTCCTGTTCCGACAGTAGAAAGAAAGACTTAGGAGCAGCATTCTGCTGTTGGCACAGCGTGTTTGTTTAGCCTATTTTCCCGGATGATTTGCCTTTGTCCCGCATGCGAATGACGGATCGCAAACAGGACGAAAGGGCCTATCAAAGCCCTGCGTCGCCGCACACAACTCCAAGTCAAAAAAAAAAAAAAGCACGGCCATGTTTGTTTGCCTTGTAGGCTTCACTTCGCCACCAGTGAAGCAGTCACAGCGGCAGAACAAATGGGCCAAAACAGTGCAGACGTGGCCTGCCAGTAGAAAGTGCAAAAAAATGTGTACGCTGGAACAGTCACCAGGTCTTTTTTGGCTTTGGCCTCCTTCCACGTGTTCTGTTTGTTCGGGCAGCGCGGCGGCCATGGCGGCGTGTCGTCCGAGCGGCACGCCGCTTTTGTAAGCACAGAAGAGTTGCCACTAAATGGACCAGAGACTGCTGTTTGCTCTGAGCAAACAGACACTGTCCAACATGGCGAGCGGGCCATTGGAGCCACGAAAGGCGCCTTTTATACCTTTTGTCTGCAGAGTTGCTCTTGAACTCCTCAAGTCATCCGATTTGGCTTTCAAACTGTTATGGGTTGCCACCAGACCAAAAGGATGACTTGGATAGCATACCTCTCTCTACTGGTACCACGGCAAAAAATGTTAAGCAACAATACAAGCACTGAAATCAGAGATGACAAAACATGGAACTTCAAATTCTTTGTATTTTCATGCTTTTGAAATATGATTAGGCAATGGAGGATGTGAAATGAAATGATGATATACATTCCATCTTGTTGAAATAAAGGAAGATTTAACAGAGCCATTGAACAATGTAAAAAAACCAAAACGATTGTCTCGCAGCCGGCCTCGTTTCAACGATTATCAAAATGCTTCACAGAACGATTTATATGGATGCGTGGAAAACGGCACACATTTCTCTTTATTGCTTACACAGTTCATCGTTGGCTCGGTCGAAAATGTATTCAATAGAGGCATTGCGTCATTTGTGTGAAGTCTCCTCACGATGACTGTAATAGTCAGTAGATGAATAGTCCCGCCAGACTTCAAGTTAAGAGAATTCCTTTTCTTAATGTGGCTTAGCCTGTATGCTGTTGAGACACTGAATTCACAATTCAAGGCAACAAATGGCTTGTTAATAAAAAGCTCTTTTTTTTTCCAGGCAAGAAGTGAATGCTGGCCCCTAACACATTGTGTTCGATTTCAGAGGCTCCGCTCTGATTGATTGATTGATTGATGTCAGCAGAATTGAAAGGCAAAGGATTCTTTGAAGCTGCGCCCGGACCGTTCATGTTCCACCGAAGGTCACCTTGATTGGGCTGCGCCTTTTGTTGCGCGCAAACATGAATGGTCGCCTTTTAGGATGAAAGCGCCGTCTGTATCCACTTGCCAATCTTTCTCTATTACGTCGCGCCACGGCGGCCGTGAATCAAGACGGCGGGGCGCGGAGTGGCGATCTAATCATCTGTTAAAGTAGTTCCGCGATGGCGATGAAGGTCCTTTCAAGTCTGTGATTACGCTTACCTTCAGCTCGTTGGGCGCACATATTTCATCGTTAAACGTGTTGACGCCGTCGAGATTACCGGAATGGTCATCGTGACGCGTTTGTTTCTTTGACACGTTAAACACCGAAAATGTTCATGGGTCAATGTGACCCGCTGCCCATTTAAAAAGAAAATATATATTAAAAAATATGTTGAGAAGAATATTGGAACAGTTTTATATATATATATATATAAAAAAAAAAATCCAATTGTTGTTAATTTCATAAAGTATAGCAGTGTAATTGAAAAGTGATGAGGCAATGTATAATAAGGATATTTGCAAGAAAGTGCAAGTGTATAAATTTGACATTGTATCAGTCGATTTAATATACACTACCATGATTTGATATGCCATTTAAAGGATCAAGCTTTCTATTATAATGTGGTTAAAAATCAATCAAACCAAAGAAATGAACAAGGTGATCCTGATTTCAGTCCTTTTTCAGTCTTCAAATATTTTTCCACTGGGTCAATTTGCCCTGCAACGCAAGAGGAGCGTTGAAGAAATTGCAAAATGGGGCAGCGGAGATTCACTTTTTCCCACATAAAACACTGCTACACTTTTAAACTCCATGGTGACATCAAAAACTCGGATTTCCTTTCATCCCGCACGATATTCCTCCAATTTCCCGCCCCCTCGTGACAACTTTTATTGCCGTCCTCGTCATACCATAAATACATACAATTTCCACATCAGCTTGTATTCATCTTTACCATAAAGTTGTCAAGCGGCCCAAAAACATTCACTTTTTGGCATGTCGTGCCGGGCCAAATAACAGCATGCGCTTGTGTTTTGTGATGTGAAGCTGCGTATTGAGCTTATCTGTAGCGGGGCCCGCCCGCTATGCATCGGCAACGTGTGGCTTGCGGGAGGGTTTTAAACACAAAACAGCAGGATTTGTGGTTGGATGCACACACATAATTCGCTTGTGCACGTGTATCGAGAGAACTGGAGGTATCCTGGTGAAAACTTTAGGGGCCCCGAACATGACCCACCCCCAAAGTTAACTCAGTGACATCCGTGGAAAGTTGACACACTTGACAAATCGACACTAAATTGGACGTTTGACCCACAAACAAGTTTCAAAGACCCATTCCCCAAATGGAACCAACCGGAAGTGGCCTTTTTTGGCAAATTCCACATTCAAGGAAACAAAATAATCCCTAACACAAATTTCACCAATCGACACAAAATATCTATCATAACAGGACCCATGAAAAGATTTCTTGGACACATCAATGAACATGAAAATGAACAGGAAGGCGGCCATTTTGATTCAGCTAATTTGTGTGTTTTGGTTATGATTTTGTTTTTTTGTGCTTTTTTTTCCCCCACAACATTGGCTTTTTCCCCCTGACCTGCCATTGGCAGAATTTGCATTTATCTAAAACTCCACTGGTGAACGAACATGTATTGAGGATCGTGGTGGTAAAAACATTTTTTGTATTTTTATTTTTTTAAACACACTCCTCTCTTAGGCTGTAGCTTAAAGTTCTCAGAAGGTTTTCTTTTCTCAGCATTGTCTGGAAAGTGTCACAGCCAGCGAGAGACATCAAGGTGGAATTCCGAACATCATCCGCCAGCTTAAACGTTTAAAGCGCGTTCAAATAAACAAATGCCGCGTGTGTGGGTTCTTCTGTTCGCCTTCCCAGCGTGAACGGAGTTGTTTTTTCTGATGGATCCCTGCGAGGTGAGATAAGACTCCAACGGGCCGTTAATCCTCCCAGAGCACGAGCGTCTCCTCGGCGTAGACGAAAGAGATGGATGGACGTGAAAGAGTCGATGCCGGGGGAAAAAAAGAAACAGGAATATCTGGCTTTTCCTCGTGAGTAAGCCGGTGAAGTAATGGGAAGAGGCTTCTCCCTGATCGATTGAGGTTTGGGTGGAAAGAGCCAGGAAAGTCCTTATCTTTGGTTGACATCTTTTATTTTGGAGACTTTTAGTCTCCATTTTCTTAATCACACTTTTCATTTTTTTTTCCTTACAAGTGAAATATTTCAATATATTCAAAATATGCTGAATGAAATGAAATGTATTATTGTAGATCTTTTTAGGTAATTTATGTTGTAAAAGTTGCTTTAATATAGAGCAGGGATTTATTTCTGAAAATAAATAAACCATGAATCAAACCTCTTTTTTCACTTTCCGTCTTTTTTTCCATTTCAAGCTCAGTAATCTTTTCAGATAAATATTATCGTTACAATGTATTTCAATTATATCAAATGTCCTATTTTTCATTGAATTTATATTTTCATTTTATTCATGATTTTAGTTTGATGAGTGATATAAAAGCAAGAATGACACACTTGTGCTGTTTTTAAATAAATATGACGTATACAGTGACCCCCTCGCCCCCTACACACACACACACACACACACACACACACGCATATGTGGTTCGGCATTCGCTTATTCATATATAGTTTTTAAAAAATCCTCCCTTATTCACTGAAAATGTCAAAGTAATACAGTATTGATTGCCTTCGTGCCAAGGAAACAGTTTGAAGTAAGTTGAGTGCCATTGGACAAAAGTAGTTCTTTGGCGCCATCTTGTGGCGTCTATAGGCAATTACTTTTAGGGGGCTTTCAATGACTTGCAAATTTTCACTTCGCGAGCGGAATCAACGTATATTTAATACAGAGTCGTGGTCATTGTTGCTAAATAAGCATGTCACTCCGATCGTCAGTTCCACGGAATGTGGAAGAAGGCCTGCGCCCCACCAGATAAGAGCACGGATGCTTTTGCAAAGTCCATGTTCCTAAATCCCATTTGTGCTGTACTGCTACCGTCATGATGATATTGGTTTCATATTTCATATCATCATTCTGGTGTGTAATTTCTTTCTGATTTAATATAGACACCTGATTTATTTGCAAATAATCATTGTCACTATGGGGCGGTTATTATCACGCCCCACGAATTCTGCCTAGCAACAAGTGGCATCCCCACAATTTGAAAAGGTTTTACATGCAATCCCAAAGTGATTTGTTGTTTGTGTGGTTTAGTACATCTGGAAGACTCGTGCAGTGGTTCTGGTATGTGTGCGATAAATAAACACCGCCGGTCAGATTGAATTTCCAGTTAGCTGACATTCATTGTCAGCCGTGTGAATTTCAAGACCGCATTTGTTTTTGCACAGCCTCACCTCGAGACTGAACGCAAAGTGAGACGGGTGAGAAGGAAATACATTTGAGCTGTTGGCGTGTGTGCGCGTGCGCTATTGTATGCACGGAGACCTTCCAGATGCAAGCCATTTTATATCGTCAGCATGCCTCAACTCAATTCATCGGGGAGCCCCTGCTGCCGACAGCTTTGACCTGTAATCGGCTAATGGAGTTAAATGTATCCGGGGCTGCACACGGACAATGGCACAGTACGCTCCTTTGTTCACAAACACTCAAGGTGGTTGTCGTGTCATTTATGCTAAGCTAAACGTGGCTATTTGGCAATAGCGAGGAACACAGGTGTCAAACTGGTGGCCTGGGGTCCAGATACGGCCCGCCACGTGTATGCATCGACTTTGTTTCTTGCTAAAATACCCAAATTGTACGTCTGTGTAGGCACACATTCATTACTGCTCTATATGAAAGGTTTTTCCTTACAAGCTGAATTATATTTAATTTTTACATTACACATTTATTTAAAATGTACTTAAATACATTTGTCAATGTTTTCAACAAATCATTTGAAATTTACAGTCTATTTTATGACGTATTATATTTTAATTTGAATATATAAGAATACATTTGATCGTGTTCCGCTCGTGCCGGTTTGCTAGCTTTCCTAAATGCATTTTATTAATAAGACAAGAGCAGCAATGCTTTTGCGAAATTAACGCTTATAAACAAACATGTCCCACATGTGCCATTTTCCAACTAAAGCACTCCTGAGTAATACAAAAAAAAATCTGTATCGGATACAAACTATCGGGGCAAAGGCCGAACATACGATACATCGCTGACACATCGATCTCGCGAAAGCGGTACCTCTCTGTATTAAATCTAAAATACATACAAAAGGAACCGTTGGGGCACAGGCCACGCATTGGGTTTATAGTAGTTTGCATGTCGACCTCATGAAATGTCCGAAACATAAAAGGCACACCACACGGTGTTCGAAACCACTATAATGTACTCGAGAGGCGCAAATGGAAATGGACGCTTTTTGATGCGGCGTACTAAAAAGCAGGGACGGCATCGCCGAAGGGCTCTTATGTCGGGGATGCAGCCCCCCCGAGTTCCTATCGCTTGTCAAAAACAGTTCTTTTGACTCATCAGCAGAACGAGGATGTTCTGTACATCAGGGATCTCCAATCCAGTCCAAAGACTTGATTTATTTAACACGCAAAAACCAATCCATTAGTTTCTATTGTATATGATATACTATACTTACAGCTTTTGAAAAAAAATGAGAGCACTGTGAACTTAGTTCCTCTGGTTTTGCTATTTAAAGCTATATGTTTGAGTAAAATACATTTATATATTTTCATTTTTGAGTGCTTATTTGCAGAAATTGAAAAATTGTCAAAATACCAAATAAGGTCCAGTGCTTTTAGTCTGTTAGTTCTGTAGAAAGTAGTATAATGCAGGCAACTTACATTCTTCATTTGAGTGCTATATACAGTGGCTCTGGAAAGTTTTCAGACCCCCTTTGTTATATTGCAGCCATTTGTTAAAATCAGTTAAGTTCATTTTTTCCCCCTCATTCATGTACACACAGTAGGCCATATTGACCCAATACAAACTTCATTGTTGAAATCCTTGCTGATTTATTAAAAAAGGAAAACTGAAATATCACACAGCCATCAGTATTCAGACCCTTTGCTGCGACACTCACTCATAGATTGAACTCGGGTGCGGTCCATTTCTTCTGATCGTCCTTGAAAGGGTTCCACAACTTCATTGGAGTCCAGCTGTGTTTGATGACACTGATTGGACTTGATTACGTAAGACCTTACAGCTCACAGTGCATGTCAGCGCAAATGAGAATCATGCGGTAAAAAGGAACTGCCTGAAGAGCTCAGAGACGGAATTGTGGCAAGGCACAGATCTGGCCAAGGTTACGAAAAGAATTCTGCTGCACTTAAGGTTCCTAAGAGGACAGTGGCCTCCCTAATCCTGCAATGGAAGACGTTTGGGACGACCAGGACCCGTCCGGCCAAACTCGGCAACCGGGGGAGAGGAGACTTGGTGAGCGAGGTCAAGAAGAACCCAAAGATCGCTGTGGCTGAGCTCCACAGATGCAGTCGGGAGATGGGAGAAAGTTCTCGAAAGTCAGTGCAGCCCTCCACCAGTCGAGCCTTTATGGCAGAGTGGACCGACGGAAGGAAGCCTCTTCTCAGTGCGAGACACGTGAAAGCCAGCATGGAGTTTGCTAAAAAAAAAAAAAAAAAAAAGCACCTGAAGGACTCCAAGATGGTGAGAAATAAGTTTTTCTGGTCTGATGAGACCAAGATAGAAATTGTTGGCCTTAATTCGAAGTGGCATGTGTGGAGAAAAGCAGGCACTGCTCATCACCTGTCCAATATGGTGGCAGCATCATGCTGTGGGGGTGTTTTTCAGCCGCAGGGACAGGACGACCGGTTCCAATCGAAGGAAAAATATGAATGCGGCCAAGTACAGGGATATCCTGGATGAAAACCTTCTTCTTCAGAGTGCTCAGAACCTCAGAGTAGGCCGAAGGTTCACCTTCGAAAAAGACACTGACCCGAAGCACACGGCTAAAAAAAACCGAAGGAGTGGCTTCAGAACAACTCCTTGACTGCTTTTGAATGGCCCAGACAGAGCCCTGACTTAAACCTAATTGAGCATCTCTGGAAAGACCTGAAAATGGCTGTCCACCAACGTTCATCATGCCCCCTGACAGAACTGGAGAGGATCTGCAAGGAGGTTAGGCAGAGGATCCCCAAATCCAGGTGTGAAAAACTCGTTGCATCATTCCCAAAAAGACTCATGGCTGTATGAGCGCAAAAGGGGGCTTCTACTCAATACTGAACAAAGGGACAGAATACTTATGGCTGTGTGATATTTCAGTTTTTCTTTTTGAATAATCTGCAAAAATTTCAACAATTCCGTTTTTTTTTCCTGTCAATATGGAATGCTGCGTGTACGTTAATGTGGAAAAAATGATTTTAGCAAATGGCTACAATATAACAAAGAGTGAAAAATGTCAGGGGGTCTGAATACTTTCCGTACCCACTGGTTGCCCCAGTTGCTAAAAAACGACGGTGGGCTGCAAATGGCCCCCTGGCCGTAGTTTAGACACCCTCGCCGTATGTGCTAATGCTCTGTTGGTCTGTGTAGTCTCGTCCAAACCCGCCCCCCCAATGGCAAGTCAGCGTGGTGCCTGTCATCGCTCTGCATACCGACACCGAGCTAATTGGTCAAACAGCGGCGAGTGTAAACAGCGGAGTGTGGGCGACTGGTATCTGTCAGTGACAAAGTTCAGGGGGGATTGTTTGGGGGGGGGGTCGTCTAGCTGTGTTTCGCTTCACTTTGACCTCCCTCCCCTGCACCTTTAATCCTGTCTGTCGCTCTTTATAAACTTCGGAGATTTGGACGAGAAAGGTAGTCCCGCAACCCCCCGAACCCTGACCCCCACCCGCTCTGGTCTCGCTGGGTTAGCGGGGGAAGGAAACTGCAAGATGTGCCCCTTTTACGCTGTGTGCTACCTGCACAAATGCTAATAATTGGCTTCCCCAACACCATTACACTCCACAACTGTTTTTAACAAAAGTTCGTAAAGGGGTGGCCGCATGCACCAAGGAAGAAAAAGTAGGATTTCGCCGTAGGGTGATGAAAGGGTTGTCCATGGATCAGGGCTATTTCAGTGCAGTTAGTTACTTAGTGGCATCACAGCAAACATATGTATGTCACTGATTTGAATGAAACTTGTGTGAGACAAATACTTTTTCTTTGCTCTCGTGACATTTTGGTGAAGGCTTACTTTGGTCGGTTAGTTAGCTAGCGAGGTAGTTCGGGCCTTCTGTCTACCAACAGTCACAGCTGAGAAGGAAATCCAGGCCCTCGCTCTCAGTAATGGAGCCTGACAGGACCCCGCTGTCTGCTTTCCATCCCCCCCGTGCTTGATTGAAACGGCAAAACCGCGGTGATTCCACTCATTTGTATTTATTTATGCGCTCGTTTCGCCACTAGATCGGGTGCCTGAGGAGGGATCCGCAGTGGAGAGGCCCCCCACTCGCGGCGAGTGGAATGCGCAGCCCACAGCCTGGTCTAATGGTGCGCATGAGAGGGGCGTCGGGGGTTGTGTATCCTGTGAGCCGTCGATGCACCTCTCTGCTGCCTTTCTCACAATGTGTTTCGGCATCTGGCGGCGGTGTCGCGTTTCCAGCGCCGAGAGGCGGCGTTGATACACTTCAAAGGTCCGGTCACAAGCGCGCGCAAACTCAAAAACGAGCCCTCGTAAACCTCGCCGACTGTCCGCTTCCTGCAGCGTGCGGGATGCGGGATGTTTGCGGGTTAAAGTCGGCGCACGTTCGTCGGCGATCGCGAAGCTCCGGCGAGCGACTCACGGGTGGGTTATGTTAGAACTAAGCCAGTGTGTAATTGAATATGAGTTACATCCTCGTAATACTGCTGAGATTTGACCTATGACCGCGTGCAGTTGAAGTACAGTGCCTTTGTCATTTTCATATCTGATTATACTTCCACTTTTATGAACAACTTGGGGGTGGGTGCTTTTAAGAGACTTGGGTGCACTTTGTGAGGGGCTCAGGTGAGGTTTTTGGGATGTTGGCTCCCATTGGCTCTCGGTAGCAAGTCCTGTGTTCATGGGGGCTCGGGTGCGCTCGATGGGGTTGTTTAATGGGGGCCTGACTGCACTTTGTGGGGATTTGACTCCCAGTGTAACTCATGCGAGTGACGTGCTCTCTTTAAGGGGCCTCGGCTATGCTTTGCGGGGGGCTCGGAAGCTTCGGGCCGGGGCTGGAGTTCCACACGTGCAGTAACTCGAGGGGAGCAATGTGCTTTCCTAACGGGGACTCGGGTACGCTTGGTGGAGGCTTTTAGGGGTCTGGCTGCACTTTGATGCAGGCTCATTTGCTGTCCTTGAGGGCTTGGGTCCACAAGGTGGCCCCTTTATGGGGGCTCGGGTGTGCTTTGTGCTGGATCAGGTGCACTCGGTGGCGGCTCACGGCTTGGCTCCCACGCAATTCAGGGGAAGGATTTTTGGAGGTTCATGTCTTGTCTCCCATGATTGCCTCGCTTTTTGGTGCACATGGAGGGGGCTCTTTAGGGGCTCGGATGCACTTTGTAGTGTTTTTGGAGAGGCTCGGATTCCCCCAAAATACAACAAAGACAAATGCTTGTTTACGGGACTTTAATTAGCCGTTGTATTCGTTATGGTGGAAGAATTAGCAGTATTGAGATCGGCTGAGAGGATCTGCGGCGTTTTACTAAGTGGCACCAGGAGACGCCTTGACGAATGAAAATCCCCGTTTCCCGCTCGTCGACACTGGCCACGTTTTGCTTCGCCCTCTCGGGAGCGAAACAAATTGCGTTCATTCACTCCAGCTCCCAATGATTATTCTTATTATTATTATTTCTTTATTTGTTGGCGTAAGTGAGTGCTGCACCTAAGTGAAAGGCTTGTTAATTAGGTAGCAGCTTCCGTATTGTTTATTTTTGTGCGTCTGTTTGAATGGTCGTGCAGTCTAGTCCTTGGGACTTAGCTCAGCGACACACGAGGGCGGGTAAAGAAGCTGCTGCTGTTGTTTTGAATTGTCTTTCATCTGGTAGCTCCCTTCGGGTGCCTCTTCATCCTCCTCCTCCTCCTCCCGCCGCCGCCTCAGTCATCCTTCAAGTCCAAACCGCTCGGCAGTAAAATTAGATTTTATGATTTTGGGTCCTTGCCGCTTCCTGGGATAAGTTCTGAACGCCTCGCTGGATGAAACCGCCGCAATGTGCAGGATGCCAGTTTTGGAATGACAAGATGAAGCATGCCGGCTTTGCATCAAGGAGTGCTTATTTATTTGTTTATTCTTTTTCAAAAATGTTGTTTTTAGAATAACCAGTTTCCATGAATATTTAAAAAAAAAAAAAAAAAAGCGTTTGTTTACAGTGACTGAAAGGAGAAATTCGTTGAAAATGATCCTTAACTTGCCAATGACTAATGCACGAATCATTGAGACGCTGATCAAAAAGTGTCTTTGGCTTTTTCCTTTGCAACGATTTGAACAGAACTCTCAAAATGAACCTTTTTGAAAAGGTTTTGTGCTGAAAACGGTGGCCCTTTCAAAACTCCTTCAAAGAAAATTGACACTCGCACAAATGTCCGAGTTTTAAAAGCTATATTAGAACTGGGGATGGATCATCCCCCAGCCAGGAGCTCCTATTTTCTCTTCGCCAGCATACATCTGATTTGACTTTGGCAACGTTGGAGAATTGCAGATTTACGCAAGTCTTTTGTAGGAGTTTCGAAATAACTCAATTCCAAGATCGGCTTTCTCTGATAATCGGGAGAATTGTCCATTGACACAAATTGGAAAGGTCTTCCTGAGGCGTGTCCCAAAACAATTGCAGCTTCCCGTTCGGCCGATGAAACGCGTGTTGACCAATACTTAGCGCAATGGCAAAGTGAACTCATAAGGATCATTGCAGCTTCCTTTGCTTGAAAATTGTCCCGTTCAGTGCTAAATTAGGACAGTTCAACGTTGAGGAAAGCCTGCTTCCAATTGGACTCTTTTTGTGTGTGTTGTTTGAAATGAGAACCAAATAAATAAAGTACTGATCCATTTGAGTCGTTCGCAGGAAGGTGGGGCAAGCCAGCGCACATGATGGATGAATGCGCGCGGTGAGTCACCATCACGCTGGCAGCGGGGGTGGCGGATAATGCCAGCCACTTTGGGGACCACGCGGGTAGGAGGCGCGTGACTATTTGGTCTTTCGCAGCCTATGGATGTTGCAGATAATTAAGAATAAAGAGTGAACGTTCGTGTTGATGAATACGCTGCTTCTCGACCTTCATATTTTCCATTCGAAAAAGGTCCCATTTTTATACAGCAAAACACACAAAAAAAAACCCTTTTTAAACAGATAATTTTGTGATACAGTTGGACAAGTGTACTCAAGTGTGAAATCTGGCCGTGCTTCGTTGACCCAAAAGCCATTATTCTCTCGCATGATTGGCAACGGGTGGATACACAGGTTAATTGGACCACACGCCGTCTGGTGGAAAAGCATGGAATTGTTGTGGCTGCCACTATACGCCGCTGGCATAGATAGATGAACAAAGATGCATCATTTGTGGCAAGTTGCAAATATTTTTTGGGACCAATTAATTGAAACGGAATCATTTTCCGCCGAACATTTGATGATCTCTGGCACAGTGCTCGGGAATGGCGTGGTTGATAAATGCACCCGATGCTTCCATTTTTGTGAGTTGAAGTCGACCTTTAAACCCCGCCGTCGCCGGCAGACAAAGGCGCTGGCGGGAATAACCGGCAACCCCGGGGGCACAGGCCACATGGATTAACTCAGTATTGTCGGGAAAATTCTAATGAATCCCCGTTTTGTGTGCCTCAACGGGAACAATTGTCCTTTTTTTTGGGGGGGGGGGGGGGGCGGCATTCCGCTGTCGAGAGGGCTGTTCGCATTACCTGCTCTTGAAAATAAGACACTTGTAGAAGAACTAGCTCACATGATGAGCTGAATATTGATTCGGAACCCAACGGGAAGGTTCCCCCCCCCCCCCCCCCCCCACATCTTCTGGCTTTGGTAATGCAAAACCGCTGTCAGGCTTTCCATAAAAAATACTTTTGGGGCGTTTGCCCACTTTGTCAGCAGTGTCCGTTTCCCCTCCGGCCTCACGGAGTCTTAGTCGCGGCCCCTTTTGAAGGCCCCAAAAAGCTCCCCGTGCACTACATGCTCACGGACCAATAGGCTGCACTTCGTGGGGACTTGGTTCTCATTGGCTGCCATGCAAAGGTGGCAAACGCACTCGCACTCTGTACTTAAGTAGAACCACATCTATTTGAAAAGACTTACAAGTAGAAGTACTGCTTCCACTGAGCTGTCGATTCCATGCCATAGCCGTTTAATAACATCGTGGGGGGTTGACTTGGGGTAGCCATGTACTCTCTGTATGTTTGGCCGAGGCTTTTTAGGCGCTGTGGTGCGCTTTGCGGGGTCCTGAATCCCGTACTGTACTTGAGGGAGCAATGTTGCTGGCAGAGGTGCACTTTGTGGGGGCTTGACTGGATGGTTTCTCTTTGTGGAGGCTCAGGGGTGCTCTGCGGGGGGCTTTTTAGGGGCTCGGGTGCACTTTATTAGGACCAAAATCAAAGCATTTCCAACAGGTTTCATATTAGAAGCCTCCCAATCCAGTCCCATGTCTGTCTTTATACATGGAATGTATTGTTTCCTTCGGCATTTCGGCATCTCCCGGCATTCGCAGCAAATTCCTGGTTGGAATCATGTTAATCCGATGCGGTGCGGCGTCCCTGTCAGCTTCATTGCAATGAATCGGAATCAGAATCAGAATCCTCTTTATTTGCCAAGTATGTCCAAAACACACAAGGAATTTGTCTCCGATATTTTGGTACCTGGAATTTCCCCCATTTGGGCTGCCGCATAGCTGCTTTGTCCCGCGTCTGCATTTTGATGTTCTCACCATTACTTTCCGTTTGCAACCCCTTCCTCCTCCCGCTTCCGATTCCAGAGGCTTTTCGTGTGCTTAATATTCAGCAGGAGGAGGACAGGAGGGTCCCCGCTTTTGGAGCTGGTGTTGCTTGACGCCGCCATTCATGAATTATCTGCACAGCGGTCCTTATCACTCTTTGTTTTCCCCTTTTTTTTTTTTTTTTTTTTTTTTTGTGTCATTGGTTTCCAGCTCAGAGCACCTTGTCCCGCATCGTTCCTATCGCAGCTCTTTCTTTCGCAGCATCCCCAGTGATGTCCCGGCGTGTGTCTGGATTTAATATTGACTTGTTTTCCAGTTGTTTGTTTCTCTTTTGGCGACGGTGGAAAGTTTAAATATGGCCATGTGTTTGCCAGCAGGAAGCGTTTTGCCAGTGCACACCACGCATGCAGCCGACGAGCGTGTGTTTGTTGTCTCCGAGGGAAAAGATTGATGTCGTGTTTGAGTTGGCCAGAAAACATTTTGGGTATTTATCGCCGTACTTGCACGCACCTTGAACTCCTAAATGTCACACGTGCTTTAACCTGCCGTGTCGGCCGTGCGCTAAACGATCCGTAGCGGCGTATATGGGTCGCCCCGCCTCTCATTGGTCACAGATGCGTGCTTCTGACTTGAGTCAACCAGGTTAGCTCACTTATACGCTGACTCATAAAAGAGCAGTGCTTTGAAAGGATATTTTGGTACCAATGTCCAACATGTCCTAAAATTGGGTCGCACTGGGTTTAACTTAACCCCTTTCAAAACCCCAGAGCTAAATTATGGACCCAGCTCTTTAGCTTCTCCCATACAGACAATTTATCCCAGATTGACATTTCGTTTCGCACTGTGGATCTGAAGGTGATGGGGTCCTTGTTTCTGTGTTTAAAAATGCACCCGATCTTCTCAAAATATCGTCTTTATGAGCTTGACGTGACCCACCAGGCATGCGCCACCAAGGCCTCAGGGGCAGGCTAAACTCTGAGCTATTAATAATTAAAAAAAAAGAATAATAATAATAACCTGCCCTATCGGTGACAGCGCAGGAATGCCAGGTGGTCCGTTATGGCATACGGACAGACAATAAATTCTGACAAAATATGCGGTGGGGTAAACAGATATTTGTGCCCCCCATCGAAGTAGCATGATGAATGGCGCTGTGCCGCATTCCTGCGTCTGGGCTGTTTATTGTTAGCACACCTCACTCACTCGCTCCTCGGTGTCGTCGTGTTGCACTTCGGCCGCGCCGCGCAACAAACGAGGCGACAGAACTGGACAAACGAAAGGAATGTCGTCGACTCACCCTCGCGCAACTTCCAGTTCGCTGCGATGACAAAACTGCTGCTCACGGTGTTCTTATCAGGAAAACAACGATTTGAGCTGCCACATATATTGTTTTACTGAACCACAAGCAACATGGCGCAATTGTCAAGGAAAAAGCAGATTACCCTGGCTGCTGTAGCTATATTCTATTTAGGCTTTACACGATCAGGATTTTTGGGCCCGATCACCGATCAGCGAGTTTAAAAAAACGATAACCGATCACAAGACGGTGGAATGTGTCCATTTCGATGATCTGTTCATTTACTGTCGATACCTGTGTACATAATTGCTCTTTGTTCCTCTTTATGCCAGTGAGCATAGTGACAGATAGAACAAAGAAATGGTCTTCTATTCGATGGCAAGAAGTAAATACAGTCATTAATGTATCAACTTTATTGTGCCATTTTTATTCGTGGGTGTGCCGTGAGATATTTCAATTGTAAAAGATGTTCCTCGGCTCCGTAAAGGTTGGAAATCCCCGCTCTAGTCAGAGGGTGGATTCTAATCAGAAAGGTCAAAGCAGCATTACAACATGACAGAAATAATGGGTGCTAACCGACTGTAATTAAATGACTTTGTTTTTCATTAAATGACTTCACCCACACCGAAACCTTCGAGCATGATTGGACAGAACGGCGGCTGTTTACGTCCAACCGTTCGTGCTACCGCTCGCTTGCGAGGCTACATAACGTTTTTGTTTCCTGCTTGCGAGCCGTATCGTATTCAAAGTACGTGAACGTACCTCAAGCGAGCCTTAAACGGGCGTCCTCTCCCGTCCTGAGCACCGGTGACCACCCACACACCTTTTTATTAAAATCGGTGTAAAGTCTAATTCTAATAATACAAAGAGAGGAAATGGGTCAGAATAAAGGACAGATTTTGGATCATCGCCCTGACATTTACTGCACTTGTGAATTGTGGCGACAGAAACTCTCCATACATCACCTTTTAGCCCCAGGTACATCTGAAATTATAGCTATAGTTAAGTATTATTGTAGAAGACATTAGCGATTCCTAACAATGGTACCCACAAACGTCATTTTTGTTGCGAAAGATCATTTCTGTTATCACATGGAGATGACAAACCCAGCCGAACAGGTTTTTCAACCAGACCTCTACCTTGGCCTGGCCAAAGCGATCACATACCAGTTGCATAGCTTCCTGGCACAAAGCTCGAGCGGGAAAACAAAGCTCGCAGCTGCAGCGAGGAATCAATGGCAGCAATTGTGGACATGACAGAAGGGGATTTAGCGTTTAAAACCATTAGCTACCGTCTCTTGTTGTGTTCCCAAAAGCGGTCATGTTGCACAGCAGTCAGTTGTTCCCCCCCCGACTGTCACGGGCTTGTTGAGGAAGGATTTACTGCCCATGCCAGCAGCAGGAGGAGGACGGCGACTTCTCGCTCTCTCGACGGTCATTAGACAAGCAGCTAGCTCGAACTTTGTCCCTATGAGGCTTTTGCGGTGACGTCGGCTGATCGCTCCGAGGCAGGTGTGGACGTCAGCACATCCATCACGGCGACCGTGTATCCTTGCATGTGTGTGCATGCGTCATACAGGATTCTTTTGTCTCATCCATGGAATGCCGATGGTTCCTTTTGTGAAGGATTTAGGTTGGCAGCGCTTGAAGGACGGCAAGTATCATTTTTAATTCTGTTTTCATCATTGTGAAGCACTTTGGGTTTGCAGTCCGATATAAATACAATTTGATTTGATCATTTTGTCATACTGTGAAACGGGCAGACTCAGAGAGAACTTTTGAATTGCTTGTCTACAAGTCGTTGCGTCTCCAGAGTGCCTGTACACCCATCAAGTGCGAAATTACACAGCCAAGTGAATCTTTTGCGAGGTGCCTATTTCTCAACCTCTTTGAAAAAGCCATTCATAAATTTGACAGATCGTGCCAAATTATTTGTAGCGGGGGAGACGAGCTCCTGCTCAGAGTCACCAGAGGTCTTCAAAAACACCAGAAAAATTGCCTTGAAAAACTCTGCTAGTTGCACTTGAGCCTACCCCGAGACATGAGACAGAACAAAACAGTCTGTTGTTAAGTCTCCTGCTCTGATTGCAGCTGCGAGGGAGTCTCATAGTCAGCAACAACACAAGTCTCCAATAACACCAGAAAAAAAGAGCTCGTCGTCTGAATAAGTTGCCGAGACTCCGGGCTTCAGAACACCTCGTAGTAGATGCGGGGGCGGGGTGAGCAGTGGCTCTATTGCATGAGACACGACCGGCCCCTGAAAACCGGCTGAATTCTAAGACGCTCTACAAACAGGGTAAACGATACACGCATGTGCGCATTTGGACGCATGTCACATACATGTGTCTTAGCGTGTCCTCTTTTTTAGATTTGTCTGAAGTCTTTGGAAATTCTGCGTTAGCCAGGGCTCGGGACCAGTCCAGTGCACAGTGACTCACTGACAAATACTTTTACTGCTCGGTGCCGTTCTAACCGTCTTTGTCCATCTGCCTCCTTCCCCTCGTTGAATTCCTGTCAGCGTTATCTCCTTCTCGTGATTTTTTTTGTGTGTGTTTTTCGTGACCTTGTCAAGTATTTCTGGGTTTCTTTGACGCAGACTTTGTTTATCTCCCGTCTGCTGCCCAATATGTCAATGTTGGTCCCACAGTCCGAACGCCAGGCTTTCAGTGGTCTCGTTCCCATTAGTTCAGTTTCCCTTGTCCGGTCTGTCCACTCCCCCCGTACTGTTTCTTGCTTGTTTTCAGCTGATCTCCACTGGATGACTGCCGCCCTTGTTAAAGTGTTGTTGTGGTTTGCCGTTTCTCAAGGGGCTCCTTCAGCTTTTCTCTCCTCCCCGAGTGTCCCAATGGCCTCCTGCCACCGACGCCCCCGACAACTCCCACCCCCCTCTCGCTGTTCCACAATGCTGCTGTCATCTCGCAGGCCAAACGTGTCAGGCCTGGAAAAAGAGGGTGTAGGCGAGCTATTCAAAAGAAAGACACAGATGTGGGCTTGACCAAAAGCGCCTCCGTCAGAATAATCGCAGCTGAAGTCGAGGGCGATTGTGTCACAGGTTCGTAAGGCTTTTGGCCGGAGGAGCCGGTGGAGCCGGGCCAGACCGACAACGGCACAACGACCTCTCTGTTGAGGCGTCCTCGGGCGACACAGAAGGCCAGACGCATTAACAAATACGAGCCTCCCAATAAAACACCGCCGCCGGCGATCGGATTGCTCGTGGTTGGAGGCAGTGAAAAGCTACGCCGTTCATTCGTGTCGGTCCATGCCGAGGTCTGCTTCTGTTTATTATCCTTCGGTCAACAATTGATACCTGAGATGAACAACATGCGCCATTCAGCACTGACGAGCCCAAAAGTGATACGAATTGTGTGCTTTTAGGTGGACACTTAGACGACACCGGCTTTTTAGAGCCTCAAAAGGCCAATTTTATTTTGTAACCAGCCATGTTATGTGTTCATTGTGCGCTGCATCATCGTACATCATAACCAAAACAACAGATTATTCATAAAAAACTAAAAAACTGCACATCCAAAATAAGAATAGAAAACGACAAAAAGAACAACATTAAAATTAATTTGACATAGGTAAAAAGAAATCTTTATTTAATTTGTTTGAAATGTACGTACCAAAAATGTTTTTTACATTATAATAATAATAATCAACATTGTTTGAATTTTAATAGTAATTATCATTGCCAATGCATCTAAATTAAAAGATAATTTGGAATATAACTAACCATAATCATAATAATATAATTATTATAATAATCACAATCGTAATAATAATAATAACAAGAATAATCATAATACTGATGAAAAAAAGTCTGAGTAAAAATTCTGATTTGTGTTAATAATGATGATAATCATCAGAAAAAAATCCAAATGATGTTGTTGATGATAATAATAATAATAATAATAATAATCCCTCCGTCCATCCATCTTCTTTGCCGCATATCCTCACGCGGGTCGCCTATCCCAGCTATCTTCAATCATAATAAGAATAATATTGTAATGATATAGCATCGTATTAGGGACTGAAAAACACTAAACCTAGTATTTATCTTTTCCGCAAAATAAAAAAACCTGTCAGTGAAGATTTTACGGAACCGTTACTACATCGATTGGCGCCACGTAACTTCCATTCGTCTCTCTGCAATTCCAATGTATACAATACATTATTTGCTCGAGCGTATTTAGCGGTTCCAGCCGCTAACCCGTTGGCCCCGGAGACGCGTAACGGTTTAGCTGATGTAATCTCCCAAGGGTCCTGATGACGAACCGGGTAGCGACGACCGAGCCGAGCCTGTCAACGGCTCCTTAAAGCGTCCGAGCTGGAAGGTCGCAGGAGACGAACGCTCTCGATCGACAATCGGCGACGAGTGTCTAAGCAGAGCCGCCCTTGAGAGCCTCGATCAGCGAGGAACGTCCGCCGGGCTCCGGTGTCACGGGAAGACTGGCATCCAATCCTCGGCATTGGACACAGGGAAAAACAAAGACTGTGGTTCCCAATGACAAATGTTATGGTTTCTCCCGTAGCCTTTCATGTCGACGATCATGCTGGAGTTTGCTCCCTCGCTTTGCTCTGGCGCTCTCAAACGCTCTGGCGTTTGGGCAGGATAATGATGGTTCCCGCAAACGCAAAGTAATGAAAAAGGGGAAAGAATGCACATTTTGGAGTTGCGTGAGCACATTGTGCAGCACAGAAATAAAAACAGAGCGCAAATCAAGGTTCTTGCCAAGACACAATTGATGTAGTCCCTTCGGCTTTGTAGCTGCGGTCAAGAGGCAATGCTGCTCTTGAAAGCTTGGAATTAAAATGTCCAGGTTTACAAAGGATTCTTGGAATCAAGTTAACAACTTGAGTGTGCATTTTTACCTCCACCAAGGAAGTTTTTTGATCATTGTCTGGTGCCGGACAAAACAGGAAAACAACCAACCGGCCAACTGATTTCTGCTTAAAAACCTTGGTCCAGATCCCAAATTGTACATGCACACGCTTATAGAATTCACGTGAACACTCCTGTTGTTCACTATAGAAATGAACAGAACGACTACAAATAATACGTAAGGAAACAAGAAAGCATCCAAAGGCACGCTCTGAAATGCGCAATAATGCACGTCATGATTAAGGTGAATGCTCCTCTCGACAGTTATTGGCTCTAACCCTCACCTTGGACAATAGAATTAAACGTAATGACTAGAAATAATCCAAAAAGTGTCCTCACTCCATTGTTGCCTTCCATTATCCCCCTTTAATTAAAGTGCCCCCCCAGGGCAGAAGAAGAATTGCATGGTAATTACAGGCTAATTGCATCCAAGGTCAGCGATTTCTTCATTTATTTCCAAGTAGGGTTAAACCATCTCCGCTGCTGTTTGTGCGGCGAGGCGACCAGCACCCCGACGGGGAAGGCGTGTCGTCGTCGAAACATGAGGGGCCCCGGCTGTGCTCCTCAAGTGCCGCATAGGTGCCATGCGGCCCAAAGCGTCGGTCACGCGATGCAATGCGGGCGCTGTAGTATGAAGAGGCCTTAAGGAGCAGCACGACGTCAATTGATGTGAAGCAAACAAAATGTGGCACAAACGTATTTTCGTTCTCTTCAAATGTGTCATTGCTGTATGTTTTTATCAAAAGCTTGCCTTGTGTTTTGGGGGGCGGCTGGAACAGATTAATGCTCAATAGTGTAGAATACAAATGTACAAAACGACTATGAATCCATATCCGTAGAGTCAAATAATTGGAATAAGTTTTTTTTAACCTCGTTCACGTACTTTGCACATGAAAGTGATGTGGTGGTGATGTACTCCCGGTGTCCTCGTTGCAGTCGGGTCTCCGGCTGGCGGAGGATGACTTGATCCCCCTCATTAACTCTGCCGGGCACAGATGGCAGCTTGGCACCAGGACAAGGGATGCGTGCCCACCCGCCCCTCTGCCCGTCAGACCCTGAGGTTTCCCCGACTCGGTGTGTCCTGAATGCACCCGTGTGTCGCGTCTGCCCCCGTTTTCATCAAGCGTGGTAATGAAACGTGATGAGTGATTCGTGGTGTGCAAGGTGGCGGCCATCTTTACAGTCCACCGCATCCTCTCCTCTTTCCCACTTGTCGTCATATTAGAATGCAATGCTTTTTGGGTGCTGGAAATGACCTAAACGAACCCAACATTAGACATCCTGTCTCTTTGCAGGCATCGCTTCTTGACGTTTTGTGCGTGGGTCTGCTCAGTATAGACAAAGCGCAGAGTTACTGAGAGTTTTGTGTTTCATGGCGAATCAGCAAACATTGGCGCCAGGCTCTGTCCAAACACAATTGCGTGTCGCCAGTCCGTCTGGTGTCCGTGGTTGAATTTTGGTGGCAATCGAACCAAATCTCCTCTTTGAAGTTTCACCTGGAAATGGCCAAAAACGACTCAAAAACGGCCCCTTCAAACCATAATGGCAGACTTCCTGTGTCCTTTTAGGCTTTTTGAAATGTACTCCAGGATGAATACAAATCACAAATGTGCTGTTTTTGAGTATGGTGTGAAGCCCCCAAATGGTCCATTTATTTGGCAAAAGAATAATAACTGTGTGTGCTTAGGCCCTCAAAAACACACACCGCCTGCCAGCAACAAACGAGAACTCTGCTCGTAAATGTTCTGCCGACGTGCTTGAGGGGTGGAAATCTGTGCAAACTGACAACGTTAGACGGCGCGGACAAAAACCAGAGACCCTTTCCTTGGTAAGGGCTTCATGGGGCAGCGGGGCCCTTTTTAATGCAGCCTGTGTTTACAAAACATCCCAAAAAGCACTTTAATTTGCTTCTTTCAAACGCTGAGCCGCTAATAAACACGAACATTTTCCCTTCCCACTAATCATTAACCACATACACGCTGCACGGCCAGGAATAAAGTACTTGGTAAGAAGGGTGGCAAAATGGTGCAATATTTCCTGTAAGACAGAAAGTCAAGCTGGGGGAATTGACAACATTTTCCACCTTGAAAACTTTCCATGGGAATTAAGTGGAGTTTATGGGAATTCACTGCACAGAAAAGCAAAACTGCATGAAATGTTTGAGTCAGGTTAACGCTCAAAATCCATCCCCTGTGAAGAGCTAACCTTCATTTGTGTCAATTCCTGATGTTTTCCCATGTATTCCCATCAATTCCAATGAATTCCCAGGGATGTAAATTCACCAACATTTGCAACCCTAACCCCCTAACTGGTAAGGGGGTGGAACAGACTGGACGTGGGCCAATTCCGGACCGCTGAAAGCCTGGAGTGTGTGTGTGTGTGTGTGTGTGTGTGTGTAGGTCATTCTGGGCTTCCTGTTGACAGCTGCAGGCTGCAGGCAGATTTACTGCACGGCAGATGCTGCCGAGCGACACAACTCGGTCTTAAGTTTATGTTGTACCATTTGGCCGCGTCTATTTATGGTCCCGGCGGACTATACAATGAGACCGGGTAGACTAAGCAAAGCTGTGTGTTAATTTGGTCGGACACACTCATTAGCGGACGGGAACAGGATGGCACGGTCCGCAAAAGAGTCGATGCGGCATCCTCGCATCTGGTGGTCCTTCCTGTCCATGCCGCAGCGCGATGTCACGTGTCGGAGGAGAGCGTCTGGAGAGTCTCAGTTGAGGGAGCACTGAATTTGAACAGAAATGTTCCCCAAAAAAAAGAAGAAGGGGTACCAGATGATTGTCCCTTGAGATACGGTAGAGGGAAAGAACCTGGTTTTCTTCATGTCGGTATCAAAGCGGCTTTATCTTGGAGCACTCAAAGAGTTTAGGATGGATTTAAGAAGTCCACTACCTGGTCAACCTCCCATTGCTTCAGATTTGTAACAATTGTATAATTGTACCTGAGAACTTGGTGCCAAGCTACGAACACAACTGTACCAACACCGGCCGTTCCCTCTGCTGCTGTCTCGATTTCACTCGTGCACGTTAGCGTTTCAAAATAGCATGCAAAACACGTTTTGCCAGGAAATCATCCGTGATCTGTCGGCCAACTCTCCTGTCCTACTCTTTTGCTACTCATTGACTTCCCGTCAATGGAGTTACTGAAAGTGCTGCTGCTATGTTCTTTACGCCGCGGTTTGTCTTCATGGGAGGCTTTTCGACAAGCCCCGTGGGGTTCATCGTGTTGACGAACAATATCCTCCCCCAAGCCCTCCTTGTGGCTCCTAAAGTGGCTCCCCACGACATGACCTCTTTTTCCCGCAGCATCGTTCTGTCATCGTACGACTTCTAGTGGTCCCCCCCACTATGACAGTTGTCCTTTCATCGAACATGGCCGTTTTAGATGGACGAGGCCTGAATAGCACTGACGTGTTGACAAGAGTCGGAGTGAATGATTTGAGCTCTTTCTGTAACTTCGACGTGATTATTTTTACGGAAAATCCCGGCGGTGTTAGTCTTTTCCTGCCGCCGGCCTCTCCTGCCTCGAGGGGGCTTCGGTGTTGACCTTGTGGGAGAGGTGCGGGTTCTCGTCCTCAGCGCTGCGCTCACAGGGATTGACTTTACCGATGAAAAGGGCATTGATGAAGCGTGCCCAGAGGTTAAGTGTCTCGATGCTGACAATGTTTTCTTTTGAAATATATCGTTTTAGTGAGAAACCGGTCACTTTTATGGCAAGTCGTCAAAGACGACAGTGGTTCACATTTGGATAAAATCTTGAGCACAGGTTCCTCTTTGAAGGACCCCTGGACAAGATTAAAATAATCATCAGAATTATTAGTTTTGTGTTTTCAAACTTTGCTTTAGGGCTTTTCGGACTATTTTCGAATGCATTTACTCATGGTAGGCATGACTACCAAATACAAAAATTCTACCAAACTTAAATTTGAACAGCCCTGCAAAATTTGGTGAGTTTTCGAGTATGGGGAAGCCCTCAAAATGTTTATTTAGCCGAGGCTATAGATAATAACATTGCTTGTTGAGGCCTGAATGCACCAGAAACATGGTGCATGCTGAGGGTTCAAAGATCTTCATTTTTGAGAGAGCTTGCTACATCAAGTCAGAATTTCAACCAAGGTTCGAGGGTTTTCAGGCTTTGAATCAACCTGAAAGAAAAAAAAGAAGCCATATAAATAATACAGTACAGCCACGCCGGAACATGCGCAGCCCCTTTCTGTTTTTGCGCCTGAAGATATGTTTACCTTTATAACCTCCCAATAACAGCTGAACCGGGTGCAGCAAAAGCAGCAAAAGTTGATGGCATTCTTTGTCCTGCCGTCATTATCTTCGATGATTGCCCAGTACTTTTTGTCACTTTGTATGCGAAATGAAAACAAAAAAAGTGGGGACACTTGGACCAAAGGACACATTTAGGGATTTCTCTCTTCCCTTCCCTTCCCTCCATCCATCCATCCATCCAATCCTGTTCTCCCTCTCCTGATGAGCTTGGTTTCCCCCTGCAGAGGCAGTCAGAGTTCTCGCTTGCTATCCGCGGGCATGCTACGCAGATGATTTCTCCTGAGGGGCGAGGGCAACAAGGCGTATTCAGTTACAGCCAGCGCAAGAGAGAGAAAAATGCGCTGTTACCAGATAGGAGTGAAATGGAATCTGTTTGACTCTCTCCTGCCACTGAGGAGCATTCTTTTTCTTTTTCTTTTTTTTTCTTTTTCTCTCTCCCCCCCTGCAGCAGAGGAATGAGGATTGAGCGAATGCGCGAACGGTGTTACGCAGAGTGCACCTGACAGATTGATAGCGCTGTCGGTATTCTAAACCGCGCCGATAAGCAACGCGTTTATTTCCACGGGGAGCGCGTGTCAATGACTCGTCAAAACGTAAGAAACCACTCAGCGGTGTCAAATACACATTTATTACTTTACTTTTTTCCCCCGCAGGTCACGTACTTTGTACGTTTTAGAACTTTAGGAGTTAGCTGATAAACCGATCATGTAGCAGCCTGTTCGTCCAGTTATGTTTTTCGTTCCTTTTTTCCCCAAATACACGTAAAGATGACATCTTTTTCCGAAGGATCGTCGTTCAGACGGTTCTGTAAAAACAACCGTAGTGTTCATGCTAGGCCAGTAGTTGGCGATGTGACATTGTCAAGCGACTTGGCTAACGTGAACCCGAAGCCCTCAAACCTCAAATGGAAGTCTGAAACCTAGCCCTAAGACAAACCTTAGGCCCACCCAAAGTTCATTTCGGAGTGTGCAAATTACTTGGCGGTTTGGTTTCATGTTAAGGGTTAAGGGTTATGGTAATGGTTAGGGTTAGGGCCAAGTCCTTTAGATTTAGATTGGAGGGGTTAGTTCAAGGCTTACATTTGAGGCTAGGCTTACGGTTTAGCGTCAGGTTACAGTTAGGGTTAGGGCCAAGTCTAGGGGTATATTTAGGGTTAGGGTTTAGGGCTTGGGTTCAAGTTACAGTTTGCACTAGGGTTACAGTTAGCCACACATCGTGTTAGTTTTAGCCCAAATTTCTGCTGTCACGTAAATGCACAGCCAAAACCACTTAGCTTTTATCTGTGTATAGTTTAAAAACGGACAAATGTAAATGACCCAATGGAACGCCGTGTGCTCAACCCCCCCCGACAGATCCTCTTGTATGTTTACGCTAACATCCGCTACGCTCTTCAAAGGCCCGTGGGCGTTGACACACTGCCCTCCTTTGTAGCTCATGCCTATCTGAGCAAATTGAAACGGAGAAGGGAAAAAGAAGGGCCGGGTTTGGGGTGACGGGGTGGTCGGGGAGGGGGTTACACAACGAGCTATAAACAAACGCCGTCAAGTCAAGTCAAGGCTCCGAGAACAGCTGGGCTCGTCTGTTTGTTCCAGCAGTGTGACAGATGTACTCTGCCGCCTTTGAATGTCTGCGTGCGAGGCTTTCGTGTGGCCGTGCGCTTAACACGCCACAGGAAGATGAAGTCACTACCGGGACTTCACTGAAATGCACTCTATTAATAAGCAAGTCTTTTATCGCAAAGCACTTTTGGAAAGGGTCACAAGGCCCCCCAAGCGGGCGGACACAACATTAGGTACACCTGCGCAATCAAATGACATGTGGATGGCTCATGTTAAGGAATTGCAGACAGTAGAGGCAAAGCGGTGGTTTGTGGGAATGTTTGTTTGGAATAAAACACAAAATATTTAGGACGTCATGATGAGTACCTTGAGCTTTTTTGCTTTTTTGCTTATGGTTGTGGGCAGTCGTGCGTGTGTGAGCGTGTGCCTTTGTATGCTCGTATGTGTGCGGTTCATAAAAGGCAGCTTGTGGAGCTAATTAAAAGGTCTCGTGTAGGACACCCGCCATCCATCTCGGTGATGGGTCCGAGCTGTCACGGTCCTGCGGCTTGAACGGGCCGCCATTACTGCATTCAAGCACCCTTTTTTCCTTTCTTTTCTATGGTATGTTTTAGATTATGTTGATATTCTCATCATCGACCAAGAGTTGTAACAAGAATTGAGGTATCGTCAAGTGAGCATTTTGTGTTTTACCAGGCTGTAAAACAAGCAGAGCAATAACTTCATTGGGATACCTCTGCAAAAATTGCTTTTTCCTTTTGTGTTGAAAAGATTGCACACAAGGCACTGATAATGGACACTAAAATGTGAAATGCGATAAAAAACTATCGGTGTAATAGTTGAAGCCAATGACACAGAATGGTGTTCTCTTGTGCATGTACTGGGCTTTGGCATTCTCTTCTGCGTGATGCAACACCTGCAGAGTCCAACATAAAAGCAAGGTATACGTGCGGGTGTGTATTTTTTTTTGTAGGGGGAAGAGGTCGAGCCCTGAGGGGCTCTGTTGCTTTCAGACACGGAGAGATCGAGAGGTCAACTGAGGAGGGATGGTGGTTGGGATGGGGCAGCGGGTGTGGGATGAAACCTTCACCTCTGGATGAACTTTCAACTCGTCACATCGGAGGGAAGCCAGGCGGGAGATGGAGACTTGAGCTTGAACATACGTCTGCGGGGCCTGCGACAAATGACTTGGATTTCCTTTAGCCTTGGCGATCATGTCTGTCACTTAAATCTTCACTGATTTTCTTGGACTTCCCCCGGTGGGCCTCGTACTGGTCGATCGTGTCATTTTGACCTTTTCCCAGTGATGTGTGGTTAAACTATGTGGAGGATCAGGTGTGTGAATCTGCAATTCCCCTTCCTAGATCTTCACTAGGTCCCAGAAAAAGATGATTAAACTCAGAGTTGTATGGCCTGTCTTTGGAGAATGCAGTATGTAAAGTCACAATTATTCTGATTTGATCTTCACTGACTCGCTCAGACTTTTCCTATTGGTCTGTTCCTGAGTCTAGGGCGGCCATGGCCCAATGGTTAAGATCATCGCCTGCCACCGTGGCGGACCGAACTCGGACTCACGGCTGTGGTGTCCTTGAGCAAGACACTGATATCCCGAAATGTTCCCCGTGCGCTTCAGCTGCCCCCCTTCTCCAGTGTGTTCCACTAACGTGTGTATGTGTTCACTGTGATGGGTAAAATGCACAGAACAAATTTTGTGTGCATGCATGCCTGTTCATGACAATAAAGGTGATTCTTCTTCTTCTTCTTCTTCTTCTTCTTCTTGGTCAATCCTAATATTTTGACCTGTTCTGAGAGAAATGTGTTTGAACTTTGGGTTTTTGGACCTGTTTAAGATCTAGTATGTAAATGTACATTCTCCTCAGATCGTCACTGCCGTGTCCCTTGGTACTTTCCCCATCTTGCTGAGTATTGGTCAATCCTAAAATTTGGACCCTATCCAGATTAATTAAAATCCTAAATAAATTCAAATGTTTACCCAGTGGGCAAAGGCTATCCCGGAGGTCACAAGAATTCCTGTCATTGGGGTTTTCTTCCCTATCCTGGGAAGATTTGACTGATTTGAAGGTAAGTCATTAGGCCAGGGGTGATGGCCAACACTGAGCTCGAGGTTCTACTGATGGATGGAGGCACTGACAAGTGCTGCGGAGCGCCGCTGATGCACTGCAAACTGCAAAACGTCTAGGGGGGAGCAAGTCATTACTGAGGGCTGGCTATCATTCACACTTACCTGGAGATAGTGATGCTCGCCCTGGGTTATCTAGAAGTGTGGGTGTAGGTGGGGTTGGGGTTGGGGGTTATAGGAACTTTGAGGTATGGTGATGAAGTGCGGCAAACACACCTTATTATTAACACTGGGCAAAGCTATGAGGCGCTCCTCACCCAATCTCTACCTAAACAGCTAAAAACAAACAGAGTGACCCCGCTTTAACCCCGGCAATGGTCATCCATCACCCACTGGCACACACATAAACACACACACACACACACACACACACTATGGGAGCTCTTATCTGTGGCCTACCTCGTGTGGAGAGCCATGCTGCTCTATTGTATTATTGCGCCGTGATCTCACCTTCCAGATTTTTCCAACTAGGTTCCCATTTTGGAGCAGGTGGACTTCCTCCGGAGGGGCGAAGTGTCGTTTTGAATGCTTTCACTTTGCTTGCCAGTGCACAATTTGCAAGTCAATGATCTTGCGCCATGATAATCAAGGCAATTTGTACTGGCCCTAAAATTATTTTGGTCGCGAGAGCCCAAGTCTTTATATTTTTGTACAAGCACAAATCTCTTTACTTGTGTTAACTAGACTTACCCCCAGAGCCAGTGTAACGGAGCAACATTCAATTTAGTATGATTTATGTGTATCATGAAATATCCCCACACAGGTCTCAAGAACCCATGCCCGTAAAGACCAAGGAAGTATTCCAGGTTTGTTCAAAGTGGCCATTTTAGGGTCCAAATCGGCACCAAATTTAGTAGACAAATGGCAGACGCTAAATTATGAAGAATTCAGAGTTTTCGTCTCTGCCTTTGACGTGTGACTCCAATAACTCGGGTCATTTGGGCACTTTCCAGGGGCCCTCAAAAGATGAACTTTTCCAAGAGATTCTATCCAAATCTAAACCATGTACACTAGACCGATGGGAGGGGCATGGTGGCAATTTGTATCAATCTTTTTGGCTGACGCTTTCATTGGCACAAGTAGGCCCGTACGTACTGTCCGTTTGTCCTTTGAATGCCCAACGGTGTCGTCGTCACGCCTCCGCGGTAACTCGAAACGAAACTCGTGGTGGTGTTCGGTGGTCGGAATGATTCCCCATCATTGATTCAAGGGGGCTCGTGGTCACTTGTGTGATGGCTACCGCTGTGGAGACCCCATACTCGCACTGAACCGCGTCGCCACTTTCACACAAGACTGTTTCCAAATGCTTTTCATAAAGTGGCAGTCCTCCAAAGCCTTGTCACGTCTGTCTTCTACAGCCTGGCTTTCCTCCGGGATCGAATTCCCATATGAAGCAAGATAGGGCAGACTTTTCATGCCACCCTGTGAGCTGTCAGCATCCTGTTAGTGTTGTCTGTTTTTGTCACTTCCATTCAAAACTCAGTGTCCTCACTCCAGAGGAATTCGAGGCGTGCTGTGTTGGTCCAGCCTTAATCTGCCGCTCTAATTTATCTGTCAACTTTGCTGGCTAAGTCACCCGCTATCAACGGTGCCCCGTGCCAAGCGCTAGACGGCTGCTTTAATCCTCTCTCGTGACAATCTAAGCCGTCTTTTTTCACCTTTCCGGAGAAGTAAGCGATGCGTTAGTTGGCTGGAATGACTGTGCGAAATGATGTAAGCGATAACCTTGAAGTGACTGAACTCGACGGTGCAAGAAAGTCATTTTGTATTCAAGGTGTTAAAAACTGCTCTCCGGAAGATGAAAGCATTCCCATTATACGTTTCCCCCGGGATGCGGTTGCGCTCGGGGTCGGCCGACATCCGAGCGGGGCATTCCAAAAGACCTGAGGGTGTCGGCCAACGTGAAAGACACCAAACGTGAGTGCAAGTCCTCCATTCCTTTTGATCTTTACCTTTGAGCACTCATTCTTTGATTATGACCTCCGCCGAGGAGGCCTTCATTGTTGTTTGCTCGTTAGTTAGCAGGATTATGCACAAACTACTACCAGTTTGAATTCAATTTTAAGCAGTAGGACTGTGCCAAGGAAGGATGCCTTCAGTTTGAGGAAACCATTGCATGAAATGGGTTTTTGCGACTTTATTGGTCATGAAATCTTTGGTTGGATAGAAGTCATGGTTTGGTAACCAGAACCAAATGGAAACTTTGACCGTGAATGGATAACAATCTGATAGAAATGGGATGTCTGCCGTTGTATTTGGGTATTTGGATGGTGAGCGGCCAGATATAGTTGCCAGGTCACAGCGACCCAGACGTTAAGATGATTGATGCTAACTTGACAAAAGTATACCAGACCGATGGGCAATGCTAGTTGCAGTGAATTAGGATTGGACATTTTTTTTTTCTGATTTGCGTAAAACACCAAACTCAAATACAGTACTCTGATCGTTTTGGCCATTTCCAGCAGCCCGTAAAAGATGGATCCAATTTCCAGCACATTTGAACCACTTCGACACGAAACCATAATAACTCCGATCATTTTGGCCATTTCCAGGGGGCCTTAAATATGAACTTGCCCGATTGCTACTACATTTGACAAAGTTCGAGTAGACAGATGGGCGACATTAAATCACCAGCAATCTGCGTTTTCGCCATTGCGCGTGGGCAGAGCGCGGCGTCGGAATTTGACGACTCGCCGTAAACTACGAGACTGGATCAGTTTGGTGCTGTTCACGGTTTCATTGGAACATTGCCTTTCAAATGAAACTTTCAGGTAACAAAAAAGCCAGGAAAATAACGGACAAATGGACGTTTTGCCTGTGATGTCCTTCCCTTTCTCGCTCCCAAGTTAGCTGGCTCATCTCTCCACGTTCCCCATACACAACTACTCATTTGGAAGCTCCGCTCTGTCATTACCTGGGACGGAGGTGTGTTTGCATGCGCTCTATACTTTTTGGTCCTCGTCTCGGCGAGGCCAGCAGATGGGAACGGGTGATATTTCCTCTCATCTGGGAGCAGTTCACCCGCCAACGGATGCGTAAGCAAGGGCGTCCTCTCGCTATAGCAGGCAGGCTTATTTCTTAGTCAGATTACTGCAATTTGCCGGGAGACTAATGGCTGGTTTATTTAAGTGTTTGACCGTGACTTGCTTCTAAAGTGTGCTGGTTTTTTTTTTTACTAAAGAGGGACAAACGTTTTAAAAACAAGGTTTTCAAATAGTCAGGTCAGCGCAGCAGGGAGAGGGTGCATCTTTAAAATATATATGCACATGCTGCCATTTTAGACACACAAGGTCTTGCTCATTAAAAGCCTTGCTGTGTCTAATCAGTTAATGTTAATGCCGAGATAATTGCACTTAAGCATTGTTGACCAACATATTACATTCAACTCCCCGGTGAGGGTTTCGTACAAGTCAATGTTGGATGTGCATAAACACGCTGCCATATGTGCCATTGCATTTCATTTGTAATTAGGTATTGAAGTCAATCTTGAGAGTCCAAGTCCAAGATCTAATCGACTGAGTACAGTTTTTCAAGTCTCAAAAAATTGTTTAAAAAAAATCAACAAAGGCCTTTTATTCTCATTTTTATTTTATATACAGTATTTAAAAAAAAAAAAAAATGTTGTATTATATTTTTACATTTAGGGTGGCAAAATTGTCACGTGATTCATCTAATTAATATATATATTTAAAAAAACATGATTTACTGACTACCATTGTGCTACAATTTTTGCGTGGATGAAGTGGTTGATCTAGTTTTCTTTCTTTTTTTTAAGCACCCATTGGGAAAACAAGCTTCTAGGATGAAATGTCAAAATCAAGTACAACATTATGAAACAATGAGCGAATGCCGAACCGCGAACACGTGGCGCATCACCATATGTAGCGGATCACAGTGACATTTTCTGTGAACCAAAGAAACAAAGCCAAGAGGACGGGTGAAACGCTAGAAATCCACTTCCCTAAAAGCTTTTCTGCTTTCCATTTGGAAGTATTCCTTCATCCAAGCACAGCATTTTCATTGTACTTTCTAGTGACGATGATGTGCACACGGGGACACACTTTAGCTCGATACACTGCGACACATCCAACCTATGTTTGCTTTTTCGTCGGATTCATGCGTAATAAGTCGTTAAAGGGATCTTCAAACCCACGCGTGTATAATCACACCCAAAAACCAGGCCGCGTTCCTTTTGCGTCGATCCAACAACCATCCGATCGGAGGTCTCCATCGAGCCTCGGGCAGCGAAAGACCAACGTGAGGCTATAAAACGCCTGCTTTTTAATATGTCCTGCTATTTTCCGCCCTCGCCGCCCCATGTCTAATATATCTTCTTTTATCTGTCTTGAATGTTTCTAGTGTCCATTGGGTGCGACAGGAATTCTCAGCACTACTTTGTTCGCATAAATCAGCGTTTTTAATGAGGAATGACTGGATTGAATCTTGTGGGGGAAAATTTGGGATGCTGCTGCTTTGTCATAACGCGGACTGATTTACGAAGTACATTAATAATGTACTTAATGTTGATTTTTATTGACGTCTACCTTTGATAATTTACATGTGTGCTGCAGTAATTTACTTGAATGTACTACAATGAAGACTCAATCATGCGCACATTTTTTTCTCCATTATTGAGTAAATCCATGCGTGCCTATAGGGAAATGTGTGCGTGTGTGTGTGTGTGTAGAAGTCATTTATGTGGTTTGCCACAGGATACAGTTGACATTAAAGATAAATGGCGGCGGGGGCGGCGTGCCAGAGAACAAAAGGGAAGCTTTCTTGGCTGCGGTCAGCACTGATGACTACTCAAGCAGCGAGGACGGACTAATAACTGGCTTCTGTGCGCGACGCATGCTGTAGCTGCATTAGGGCCGCTCATCATTGAAATTCCAGACAAAAAGCGCTTCACATTTACTGACTCGTTCTGGCTGCTTGAGCAAAATTGCGTCGTGGCGGGCTATGTCAAGCACAGCTGATGACGTGCACCTCAAACTTCAACAAATAAGAAGTCAACAGAGTTGAGGTCCGTATGAAAAGAAAGAAGAAATACAAACAGGAAAAAACATGAATGGGCCCCTGCTTCCCATTTCTCATGGCGAGTCTTTGAAGATGATCATCAAACTGTGACGTCATGCTCCACGTGAGTCGAAAACACTCACTGGGGCGAATTCTCAAGTAGCAGTTTGTCAAAGTACCACACCTGGGAATCTCCCGAAATACATGCTTGAAACTAACTACTACCTGTTCCATTTTGGGTATGGGTCCTTGAGACGTTTTCCCGCGTCTTGTTATCAGATACAGTATGTGCACCCGATTTTATGTCAAGTGGCGAAACTGGTGTCCGGAGCGAATTTTTTTCTAACTTTCCAGGAGGTGTGAGTTTTTGGGAATCATGTGAGGGACTCTTATTATGAAAATAATATGTAATAATCTCTCTCACAAATTTACGTGAGTCTGTCTATCCTGGTGAACATATTTTTATTTTAATTCATTCACTGTGAGCCTTCCCAGTTAACATGGATATTTGACTTCTAAAGCCGTCAATGGCAGTGAATGTGTTAAGAGTTCCAAACACGGCCCCTCAAAACTCACTCAGTGAAAAAGTGGAAAGGTAAAAAAAAACATAGCCCCCGAGTCGCCCCACCGCCGCGCACGGTTCTTTTTCTCCAAGAGCCACGAGGGCCTTCCCGGGTCGGGATGCCTTCTTGCCCTTTCGTCTGTTTAACGCCAAATTGCGATGCATTCATGCACAAAGGAGCCCTAATGACTTTGCATGTATTAAACATCTGTGCTGCTCCCCGGATCAAAGCGTCGTTTACGACGCTCACAGGAAGCGGTGGTGAGTAAGAAAACAGGTCAGGGGTTAGCGTTGAGCGTGTGAAGTGGACGCAGGGCTAATTACTGGCTAGCAGAGAGAGACCCAGCTGTAAACGTCGGGGAAGCGCAGCCTGTAATATGTTGTTTGCAGCTGTTATCTGCTCGTCGCATACCGACGACAACAACGGAGGCTACGGCTTTGATCGAGGGCGGAGTGATGTCCTCGATGGCGGGGGTCATGTGGGATAGTCTTCTGGGATGCGAATCAGATGATCTCCGACGCAGCTGCTCTCTATTAGCTAAAAGACCAATTTCTGGTTCCTGCAGTTTATGATGGCAAAATGTCCCATCACATTTCTAGGCGGTGTTTCAGCATTGTTTTCAGTTTTTTTGAGTCATGGCTCCATTCCTGCGGTGTCGCAAATTACACCGTTGGCCGAAAACTTCAAGCTGCCTTGTTTGGACTTGACTGCGCAGCGGTTGTCGCAGCCCCGAAAGCCTTCAATTTGCTAAGACTTAAATGAGACATTGAAGAAGTCAGCAGACATTCCTCAAATGAGTGAGCGTTGTTCAAACACACACATGATAGAGGAGAATCAAATCAAGGAGATGGGGGGGGGGTGCTTGCAGGTGGGGAGCTTGTCAAGCGATTTTCTCCGAGATTATCGACGGTACTTACTGGATGGAGACACTTCCAAAGAACTGAGCTCTTTTATCTCTTTCATACTTAAGTAGTTTCTGTAAGTATGCACTGACTATTATAAATGATAACCATCACCTTGCGCAATAGAAATAAGCCAACACAATTAGAAATATTCAATGGGGTCTACAAAAGAAGTCCACAGCATGTTCAATTGCAATATACGTCCTATAATTCAAGTGATCGCTTCTCTCGCCAGTTATTTACGACAACTGCCACCTTGCGCAATAGAAAGAAACAGAACAGCTAGTAACCATAGCATAATGCGATGGTTTTGCAAGATATTTATGATGACCACGACCTCTACCAATAGAAATAGCATTGCGACTCCATCGGACAGTAGAATAGCCAGCAGACTGATAGCAGAGCAATAATTAAAAGGAAGGACAGCCGTCAAAGTTCCTGCAGGAGTGCATCTTTCTACGACAGCCAAGAAAACATCTCGAGAAAGATAGTAGGCCATTGTCCTAATCCAAATCAGACTGTTCCTTCCTCTTTCCTGAATTTAACGGCAAGTCCTTGCCAGGTTTTCTTAAGCGGAAGATTATGTTCCCCGTAAATCACCGCGAACAGTGGCAGCCACACAAAGAGCTTTTGTACAACTTGGATACATGGTATTATTTATTAAGTAATAACCCAATTACATGTTGTTCAGTCAAGGATTTGGCTGGCTGCCGCTTGGCATGGGCTATAATCATCTTTTTTCCCGCCTGGAGGTGCCTGTCAACAGCAAGACTATACCTCTCATCTTCGTCTTCACTGCGCAGCCTCGGTGGCGCTTTTAGTCTCTGTCGTGATATGTACTTTATGCCAATGAGCTGTAAATTCAAATTGGAAATGGTTGGGATGGCCTCGTCCTGCTCTCTGCGTCCAATTAGACTCTCGTTCCCACTTGTCTGCCAAAGTCGCTATAAATATGAGATGATTACTTCAGCACGGGAGGTTTTGTTTTCACGGGCGGAGGTTTGTTTGTTTGTTTGTTTGTTGGTTTTTGCCGCTTCCTGGCTCTGTTTTTATATGGCAACCTAGATCCCAATAAATGTTGACATAATCCTGCTCGACATTTTGTTGATATTTTTGTATCTTCGTCAGATGACCGGATTGTACCGTTTTTTTGTTTTGTTTGTTTGTTTGGGTTTTTTTATTCCTTGGGGGGGAAAACAATGTGGAATGCCGTGTTTTGTGATTGGGGCTGACATAATGCGACCATTTAAACTCTTGGGAAGGGGGGCGTGGCTCGTGGTGATTCGAAACGATAAAAAGGGTAAAAATGTCCCCGTCAATAATTTGGCCAGATCTTTGCTACAATTTTCCTAGTTACATGTGCCAACCTTTCACAAAATCAGTGATGTGGCTTTTACGCAACGCTTCTTTTGCGCTTGTCTGAGGTTATGATGACTTCTAAAGAATAACTTCTGTGCAAACCTCTGCCAATGTTGATGAGGTGCTAATTTCCTGTGTATGTTTCTATGTTAGTATGAGACATCCAGGATGATGCCTTGTCAGAGGTCTGTATGGTGCAACTGACATTTCAACACTGCTGCAATCATTTGCTATTATTTCAATGCTCCCGAAGACGCATAGAGGTGAACAGGTAATACACACCTCAACACCTCAACAAGATCATTTAAAAGCAGTTCCCCCCTCCCTGGCTACGTCTCCGTGGGCAATATTTCTGTCTGCCTGGCTGTCTGTCTCTCCGTGGGGGTCTCCGGCTCCTTTAATTGGCCAGCTCCTCTTGCTCCTTTCCTGCCGGATAATTGGACATGCTACCCCGCAACCCTCTGCATTCCACACCCGGTCGAGCCTCTCCACAGAGCCGCCTTTGACCGCCCCGATCAAAGGGAATATACAATCCGGCGCTGTCTGAACACATGATGGCGAATCGGGGTGTTTGCTTTGTCCGCAATACTGAATATCGGCGTGAGATACATCTAATGTTGTAGCTCTTACACTAGAAACCCCTGGAGACAAACACCAACCTTCTGCGCTACATGAAGAACAAGGTTATTAATTTTGCCGCTCTTGGAATTATTTATGAGGGTGTTCAGTATCAAAATATTCCACTCTGATCTCGCCTTTAATAATTCAAGCACAGCATTTGTCCTCATTGGTACAGCCAAGGAGTCCTCCGTCATTATTAGAGCCTCGGTAAGGGCTAGCCTTACAGTGTTGAGGGTTTACGGGGGTAACGCAAGAAGCAGGCTCCCCGTTTATGAGAAACTGAACTGGTGACCTTTGGGGGGGGAAGGCCCGTTGGTTGGAGATTGAGTGACGGTGTCATCCGCAAGTGTAAAACAACTCTATTAGGAATGCCGGGCACGCTTGGACCCTTTTAATGAGGAGGAATGCAAAACAACGAATGGGGAGGTCACCTCGCAGTCGGACGTACTAATGCTGAGCCGGACCCACCGCGGTGTGACGGCATGCTTAAATAACGCAGTGGTCCTCAGCTATCATGGATTGTGAATACCGCATACCATTCCTTTGTTTTCCATCGTATCGTCTACACATATTTGACAGCACGGCTTCTACGGTTACTAGAGCCGCGTTTACAGAGGTCTTAAGGAAAGCCAGAAGGCAAGACAGTCCCTGGGGTCCATCATCTAAGACAGAACAGAGAACCTGGACTCAACAGTTGTGCCAAACCCCCACTGATAGGAGCCATGTGTGTACAATTTGACTTTGACTCCGTTGTTATGGCGCTACCCCTGTAAGGTATCCGCGCTTGGAACACGATGAGCAGATAGGCGCATAGCTACCAGGCAGCCAGCGATGAAGAAGCGAGGGATGGACAGGCAAGCATCCCCTGGGCTTTGCCACTGTAATACGTGGAGGGTCAACACTACAACACAAATGCGAGGGTGTAAGATTCCTGCCTCAGTTTCTGATTGGTCCCTGAGAATGTAGAGCTTGTTATAATGGAGTGGAGATGCAGAGGCCAAAGGGAAGGCCCACGTCTTTCTGCTACTGGCTCACCGCCGGCTATTTTCTTCCCCTGGGAATCTATAGTGCTGGATTTACTGTAAGGGTGAACTCGTGCAAATTTATTTGAACTGTGCTTGGGCCTGCTTGACACCTAAAGTCCGCTATAGTTGGTCTAATTTGGTAGAGATGGGCTACCACCCGGCACGATCGGTCAACACAGAGTTGTTCGAAAATTACTACGGTCGTCCCTTGCTAGTTTTTCATAATAACCGGCGACTGCCCCCTTTCACAATGGAAGAAGTAATCCAGGGAACGCTTGTCAGCGGTGTTCCCGTATCTCCTCCTTTGCTTTTAAGCCCGTCCCTTTCTCAAAATAACCCATCTGTCTGAGCTGTCATAATGTCCAGTTTTACGGTCACCGGCGGCCCATAAAACGTCTCCTTTTATTTAGCGGCGACCAAGCGTTGTGCCTTCTCCCCCGAGGAATGTCCTTGTGTGCCAACCCCGCTGACCTTGAGTCAAATAGGGGGATAACGAATTAAACTGAGGAATAAAAGAGTCTGGGTTCCCAGGGACAACACAACCGTGTCTTGTTTTTAGATTATTACCCTGATGTCAAAAAAGTAATAGAATAATATGTACTATAAGGGGGGGAATGAGTAATGTGTGTACCCGTTTTGCAAGGTTGCTTGCATGCGGAAGGCGACTGTAATAATCGGGCCATCGTTTCAGACAGGTAATGGCTTTTCGGCATTCATTCTTTTCAGGCCAAACACACACACACACACATACACACATTCCTGCAAGGACCCATAGAAATCACAGGCCATTGAGAACAATTGAGACAGATAGGCCGACGGCATTTCCTAGTCCACCCCCAAGTCCCAAGGACGCTTGCGGCCTTGTCCATTCATCATAAGTGGGGGGGTTGTTGTTTGTCGCTTTTATTATGCATAGCTGTTCAGCTATAGCTTGTTAACATAAAGGAGATGAACCACATGCTGTTAAAAAAATCAAGGATAAACTTTGAATAAATGATTAAGGGCGTCTTGAATCAATGTTTCACCTCTGGTTCGCATTGGCTTCGCAGGCCACAGTCGGTTTCTGACACCCTTGAATGCGGTGGTCGCGTCAAACCTCCGAGAAGGTTTGTGTCTGTTTTGCTGCTTCAAGGGACAGTGGGGATAGCCGTCATGGCAACGTAAAGAGAAACAAATTCATTCATGGAATGCGGAACCGGGGCTCTTCCAAATGTGGGTAGAAATCAGATGCGGTGGATTCTAAAAAAAAGTCTACACTCTCCTATTTAACGTGGATTCAATGTTTTGTTAGTGGCTTCATTTCTTTTGTTAATCCAGAGCAGTGCATTTAAGTGTAGTTCCGTTTTGTATTTAATGTATTTAATTTTATGCCGTACTTTTAAATTGAATCATTATTGAAGTGCAATTGAATGGTGGCACTTTTTGAGGGGGTACCTGGTGGGGTTAATGATGTTTTGAGAACAGTTGCCTTCGCAAAACACGTTGAGTTAGCACGAACGCTAGCATTAGCGTCGGCCGTCTGTCATGGTCAAAGCAAGTCTGCTTTGTCGCAGGCAGCGCACAAAAGAACACGCATCCCGCTCCCCCTTGACATTTTTCTCCTTCTGTCGTGTCTTTAATGGATCCAATTATTGTTTCGAGGGCTGCCAGCGCTGTACCTTATGCCGAGCCGGTTGAGTTGTGCCGAGCTAATGGACTTGTTTTTAATGGACACGCTCCCAATAGTGAACTTAGAACAGCGGGGATTTGGGGTGTGGGGGGGTGGGGGTTCGGGGTTCGGGGTGGACCCATTTCCTGGCAAATCGCAGCTCACGCGGTGAGATGAAGTTCATGTCAGGTGCAGAGTCATATACGCATCTATTCCCCCATAAAGCCTTTCTGTAATTGTTCCTAATAGGAAGCAGGGGGTTCACGCTGAAGTGCTACAGAACGCTGCATTTTATTCAAGAATGTAGCCCTCTGTTTTATATGGCCTTCCATCACATTTTGTCCCAGAGGAAATAATTGACATGGACAATTTTCTCTTTGTAATCCTTGATTAACTGTGCAGGGAATGCTTTCGCTAACATTTGAACAGTCTTTTGACTGTCACGCAAGTGTGAAAAATGCATGTGCAATGGCCAATGGGGTTTGTGTTCAGAGCTCCTGATGTCACTCACTAGGCCACGCCCCCTTAAAGGCGCGCGAAAAACGAGAATGTGACTTTCGGCTTAATTACGCTCCATAAACGTGGCGACAAGCCGAAAGGAAAAGACGAAGAAGAAACGCACACGGCGAAGAGTTAGTGAAGTGCATTCCTCAGCGGAGGATACATGGAATTATTATTATTAACACCTGAGGGTGGCGCCGGTGACACTACTACCGCTCGGGTTTAGGTTTTCTTCGTGGAAAGAAAATAATTTTTTGTTTTTGTTAGCCAAATTTTTCATGACGAGCTGGCTTCAGAGTTCTGGTTCTGGTTCTGGTTCTGGTTCTGGTTCTTCTTTCTGTATCTTTCATCCTTCATGCAGTTTACTAGACTCGATTAATTGACAACTAATCAACGAAGATTTTTGACAATTGATTCATCCTTAGAGACTTTAACTTGTAAAACATTTCAAAAATTCAAAAATCCTCGGAATTACAGCCACTCAACAGTAAATATTAAGAATTCTATGTATAATAAGAATAAAGCAGACATCTTTTTTTACTTTGGCAAACAACGATGATCATTTTTGGTTACGGATTGCATGAAAGTCAAACGGCGAGGTACGACTGTAGTTATCGGCGCCCTTCGGAAAGATGTAATGTCGCACTCGCCCCGCATCGACTCCTCGCTTGAAGTTGAAAATGAATGCGAAGATTACAGCGATGTCGGCGCATGTGCCAAGAGGTCTCGTCTTGTCCCCCGGCCACACGGCACATGAGATAAGCATCGGCATTCCTCAGCGGCGCGCAGATGTAGGTCATGTCGTCGCAATGGAGCCTTCCCCCCCCCTCCATGAGCCGTCACTGTCAAATCCGTACGTTTCATATGCAAATGCAGCGAACGTTCATTTCATCCCCCAAAATATCTAATTTGATCAATATTACAATGCTCACTTTTGATTGACACGGTTTATGATGATAGCCAATCAGAAGCGGAAATAATTTGACATGAGTGAGTGCTACTGATGCCTACGCTTTACAAGGTACACGTGCATAGACTTTTAGGAAACGGTCTCACTGCATGCCGGAAGAGAGACCCTCCAAAGCGGTCCTCGGGGGAGTCGGGTTCTCGGGGTGACTCCTCCGATGAAGAACGGCCGACTAAATGAGTCTTTATGGTGGGAACTACCCCAGCCGGAGATATCCATCAGGCAGGAAAAGGCAGGCGAACGCAGGTCAGCCCGTCCGGACCCGGCAGCCCACTTTACACCGCCGCTGCCGGCGTGGTAGTCTGTGAACCGGACGGGAAGTCAATTATCGGAAGCTCGTGCTGCTTTTTGACTTCTGTGGGAAAAGTCATTCGCAGCGTCGGGACACGGAACGACAAACTCGAACTGAGCGCGCAAATCTTCGGGGCTGAGTTTTGTTGCCGTGCGCTCGCTCGAGACAATGTTGCCACGGCGAGGAAGTCTTTGCCGCAAAGGAAAGAGAAAAGAAACAGAACTCCATGAGTCAAATTTCACAAAATAATAGCAACGGAAGAAATTGGGGGCCAACAGAACTGAAACTTGCAAGATGTTTTTTCTCTTTTTTTTTTTTCTTTTCTTATTCGGCTCAAGAGAGAGAAAAAGTCTAATGCGGTATATCAGGGCCATAACACGTTCTATTGTGTCGACCGTTTCAGTCCCACAGGCTTAAAGTTGGAAGCAAATATTGCTTCTGCGGAAGTATTATTGTGAGACCAACTTGGCTTCTCGGCGCATAAATCTGGCTCACATTTGAGACAAGGGCAAAACACACACAGACGCAGCTCTGTTCTTCCATCCCTTCCAGGAGGGAAATCACTTTTTTTTTCTTTGTTTTTTTTTCCCCCTTCCCCTTCTGCTTCCTCCGTCACTTTGTCAGGAGAGGGTTCAAACCGAGCATGGCGTCCCGGATAGCGCCCATGTGCCTTTTGGCCTTCGGGCTCGGCGGTGACCTGCCAACGACTCAGCGCAACGAGCGCAAAAACGCGCTGGGTCATCGAAGCGCCGGTCCACTTTGTTTAGCTTCTTCAGGCCCGCTTACTCGACGTCCTTTTCTCTCAGACACGTTCATCGCAAGCAAGATGTTTGTTTGGTCAAGCTCTGACCTCGTAGGGCTGACTTATTAGTTTCATTTTGTTTTGTTACGGAAAATCCTTCAATTTTAGGCGACGTGCTCTGCGGTTAGCGTTGCCCATTTGTCCACGATATGTGGTTAAAATTCGCTAGCAAATTTCACAGTTTGCCGTCATTGATCTGTGAAGTATGTGTGACGCGCATTTGGTAACATCCATCCATCCATTTTCTGCACCACTTCTCCTCACTAGGGTTGTGGGGATGCTGGTGTCCATATTTGGCACTGGTTGCTAAGCTACCGGACAGGAAGTAGCCCGGTGCCTTTTCCCGCCGGTTGGGATGTCAACTACTCACAATGGAAAGCCCTGGCTTTGCTCAAAATGAGGAGGAGGCGTGATACATAAGTGACGCATGTGTGGATACACTCTCTTTTTATTTTAAGCTTACATTTTGATTGTTCAAAATGTGGTATATTCAATATAGTAGAGATCACCACTGTGTCTTCTTGACCTCGCTGTGGTACGCCCTTCGTCTTGAGTCCCCAAAGCGATACCTCATTTATCATTATTTTCTCCGTTTAGTTGAGTGTAAAACTCAACCAAAACCTCTGAAATGACTGCGCCACCGCCTCTCCGACTGTCAATACAATGCGCAACAGTGTCCAAATGGAAGATTTTCATTCGGGTCGGTTTGCTGTGGCTGCGCAGCGCCGGCAAACACCCGCCTTGCGCGGCGTGGCAGCACATACACAATAGATGGGTTGGTGGTGCAGTGGGGGGAAAAAGAAAGCTGTTCCAAGTTGAAGGAGTCCCTGAAATGGCCAAAAGGATCCTGAAGTGGCCGCTTCAAATGAAAATGGCACGCTTCGGTAATGACTCCTTGAGACTTTTTTCGTGGTCTACTCATGATCGACGTGCCGAGCAAACGTCATGTTAAAAGGGAAACTGAATTTACCGAAGCTTCCGGCACGGTAAATCCCCAAAATGTAAATGTTCATGCAAATGCACCCTTTTGCAGAATCTGGTGGGCTTTTAAAAAGAAAAACCGTTTGGTTCAAGGCAGTGGTTTTAGGGTCATTTGGGGCATTTTCAGGGGTATCATAGGTCATAGTGAGCGCTCCCTTGTTCGGACTTGGGCTTGGAGCGGTCTGCTGGTCCATTTGGGCTTTCGTGGTGTTGTTCCTGGTCTCGGGCAGGCGAGGACGCACGCACGCACGCACGGTGGAGGGCCTCTTCAGCCCGGGCCTCGCTCGCGTCGCCCGCGTGGAGTGGCCGCTCTCAAAACCGTTGCTATTGTTGACGGCGGCGACCCGTTTGAAGCGGGTCCTCCGGAGCGACCGCTGCAGTTGCCTTTGCTCGGCGGCGACCCACTCGCTGACACGCTAGTTGTAATAAATTGCGCTTTTGCACTTGTCTGAGGACGTCACGCTTCATTGTATGCTTCCCAAACAGAGAAAAGGAGCACGAAAGGGATTGGATTGGATGGAGGAAAATATTACCGTTCTGAACCTTGTGAATAATTCATGCGTGGATTCTTCATATTGGAGCTGCTGCTTTTTATGATAACACTCCCCGCAGCCAATTTATGCATACGAGGGCACCGATGTGACGGTATGCAAACTTGCTGCCACTTAACTGGAAGAGGAGACGTCACATGCGGCATTGGCACTTTCCTCATTGCTGTGCAATGAATTTTCTTTTCTTTCTTTTTTTTTTTTTCCTTTTCTTCTTTTGCATTGTGATGCGGAATTTCGTTAGCCCGGCACTTTTAACATGCTTTCAAAGACGTGCCGCGGCACCGCAGACGTCCCCGAGGGGGTTTATGCGCCCACGTCTGCGGCCACTTCAAAGAGGCCGTGACGTCGCGCTGACCTCCGGGTGGCAACGGCGCTGTTGGCACCACGAGTGAACAAACCCTTCCAAGTCAAGACCAAGGCAGAGCCATTGAGAAAACAGAGGAAATGGCACGACTGATCATTTTCGCCTTCTCCAGCAGTCGTTTCAATTTAATTGACGTTAATTGCTTGGACGGGAGACTTAACTAATGCCAGCTGTCATTTACATTTCAACTGATAAATGAATTAAAACATAGACATGGTGCTAATCCAGACAGTTCTGACTTGATAACCGAGTGACTAATTATTTGACTTTTCTGCTGCTCGGATTAATGCTGAAAAACGGAAATTCGATAGCAGGCTAGCAATTACGTTTTGCGAGATTCCTCCCAAAGCCACATAATTAATGGGTGGGTTGCGTCAGGAAGGGCATCCGAAGCGCAGACCGCGCCAAACAAATCCTGCGACTGGCTCCCTGTGGAACCCTTTGACAGGGAAAAACCGAACGTCACTTTTGCTCACAGACAAACGCAAAAACAAAAATCGACTGTTATCTACGATAATGGTTTGGTTCCCAGTCTGACCGCTTAAAGGTCTTCTGCGTATGACTACAGTACAGACACTCGATTCAGCCTCCATCCTCACCCGCAGGTTCCCGTGGATTCATTGGATTGAAATCCCCAAATGATATCTTGCGCTACGACCCCAAACGCAAGTTGTTGTCACGGGTTTCCGTTCAAGTCGGCGATAGTCGCTCGCGTTCTACCACCTGGAAGTACCCTGCTGCCTGTTGCTTACGAACATGATCAAAAGGTCTTTCGGCGGCGGCCGCTATTGTCCACTGCAGGTGCGCCCGAAAAAAAATCTGTGCCGCGGAGGCTTCACTCAGATGCTATCGGCGGTGGACACAGACAACACGATGGGGAAGCAGACAAAAGAAGGCATGTGGTACTTGAAGAGGAGGCAGGGGTGGTTTGGAGTGGGGGGTTGAATGCAATCAGGGCTGAGGGCTTTGCAGGCAGAGGAGAGGAGAATGCTCGCCTGTAGGCTTTTAGCATCGCTTAGTTCTGCTGCCAGCGTAACGCAAGCCAGCTGGGCCACGCCGGTGCCACATTCCGAAGAGGACGCGAATGTCGACTCTAATTGCCCGCGCGGCGTCCGTCTCTCTCCGTTTTGTGCACAGTGGGAAGACGTGGACATGATTGCCCGGATGGCTAATGAGGCTAAGCTAACTTCACACTGGAGGTCTGTGGAAGCTTCGTCTTTGCTTTGTGTTTGTGGGTTGATTACGTTCATCGAGTCCCGGCTGGCTCACAAATACAGGTGCATCTCGATACATTTGAATGTCGTGGAATAACTGAATTTGGTTCAGTGGTTCAATTAAAAAAACCAAAAAAGGGAAAGTCATATATTACACTGGGGAACAACATTTTTGTTGAGTTAGGTCTGACAGCTGTTTTTAACAAATTTTTGCGTGCGGAATCCAAAACAGATCTCACTTTTCTAACTTTTGGATCCCCGTTTTCTTAAAAAATATCAACAATGTATGTATCTATATAAATAAAACACTAAGATGGAATAGTTACAAGCTTTGAAAACTAAAACAACAGCATAAAACCAAATAGAAGTTCCAACAGTATGCCCGTGGTTCCAAGGTTAAGAGAAAAGCTAGCACAAATCCTCTTAATTCCTACTATGCTAGCTTTCTGTATGCAGATATTGATAGTACTGACCTATTGGGAGCTGCTGCGCACACCGCTCACCGCACTGTCTCAAATGTGACTGCGCAAACAAGTTAGCTATAACACGGAGCTATAGATGAGTCCAATCGTAATCCACCGGCAAGTCTTACTACAGCTAATCAGTGGAATTTTGCTTATCTGGAGGGGAAACTTGACGTGCTAGAAAAAAACCGACTGCAATTTTGGAATCAGCATGCCAATTTTAGTTTCAATCGGCATAAAAATCTAACTCAACAGAATTTCACATTTTCTTTTTTTTTTTTTTTACACCAAGTGAAAGCTTTCAGAATTTGCTCCCCCGTTTTCATGATTAGAGCTTCAGCTAACGAGAAATGCAAATTTGCCATTTGAAGAAATTGGAATATTCCATACAGTAAGAAAGATTTTTGAGGTCAGAATTGTAGTTTCCTGTTTTATCTGTATACTACTGGAGTTTGACTTTTTGAATTGCTCTGCTTTTCTACGATTCAAATTTATCGAGATGATGTCGATACACTTTGGACAGAGGGACAAATGATGTCATGATATGAAGCAAGAAATCGCAGAATAACTCATCCAGGTTTCATATTGGCAAATGTATCATCAAGCTTCACCACCATGCGCCAGTCACACAGTGATGAAAATCAAAATCAAAATTGCAAGTTCGGTGTCAACCATCTTGCATATGTGGTACAAATTTGGTAGCGATCCTAAAAAAGTGTGTTGAAGGACCTTTGGAAATGGCCCAAATGAGCCTCAAATGGCCACTCCAAACCAAAATGGCTGACATCTTGTTTTTCAGGCATGGTTTCTTGAGACTTTCATTCCAAATGTTCTCCAGGATAAATACAGAATCAGAGGGATTGATTGATTCTGAACACGCACACAACAAGCAAAATATACAATGACAAAATATGGCCGTGCAGCGAGGAAAACTAGGATGTTGTAAGAGTCAAAAGATGAAAGGAAATCATCTTACGCTACCCCGGCCATCTTTGTTTGTCATACATGGATCCAGAATATGTTGCGTTCTTGATTCCGAGCCGATTAATAATCCCTGAAACATCGACGAGTGACTGCGAGATAATCGGAAGGCCTGGCCAGAAATTCTCTGGCGGGATTAAAGAGCGTGTACTCCGCAAAGCCGACACGTATTATGCCGACTTGCGTTCTGGGTGCGACCTGGCCCGCATGACGTGAACGCTGCTCCTTTTCCAAACAGATTGCCCTCATCCCGCCCTCCCCGATTGGCGTCTTTCCCCTTTGTTGAGCACAATGTAGCTTTTTAGCAGCCGTATCGCGGCGTCGTTGGCATATTTGAGCCTCGCGGAAGCTAAACAACGGATTTATTGGATGATATGCTCAACCCGCGCGTCCCCCATCGTCTTATCTCTTCGCCAGGAGTTTATCTGCTGATTATGTCGACTTCGGGGATGTGTTCCTGATCCTCTCCCGTCCGTCTCTTTCTGACAGGGAATGCTTTGTTTGTTTGTTTGTTTGTTTGTTCGGCCGGCACGGGAACTGTTTCACATTTGCTTTCACGCTCGGCGGTTTTTACGCCTGGATCCACAAACGCGGCCACGCGGCCCGCTCGGCAGGTGCGGCCAATGAGACCCGCGCCGCTGATCAGACAAGCTGCCGCGTGCGCACAAACGCACGCCGCACTGAGGCGGCCTCATCTTAATCATCTGTAAATGGAAGAACTCGAAATACGGGACTCCTCCTCGCAGTCCAGTCGTGTACGGTTCAGATCGGGAAATCCAGACGGGGCTCCCATTTTGGGATTGTGGCCCCCGACACAATCGTACAGGAAATACAGAGAATGCGACCAGAATCAAACCAAATCCCTCAGTGGAAACCACGCTAAAAGGCGGGTGAGTTTGAAACTTTTCAGCTGGTACGGTTTCCTTGTCCTCGCCAGTCGTGCCGCAGATGGCTTTCCTAAGAGCTAAATCGGAGAGGGCTTTTAGCCGACCGCACGCCCTTAGATGTTGAAAAACGCCGCTCGCGTCATCTCTTGTTTTCTGTGACGAGGTGAAGTCGAGGTCGCCGCAGTTCAGCGCACACCTGCAAGTGCGCTAAAATGGGCGAAGGCACGACGGGCGGGCGGCGGAGTCGAACGTAATCCCCATCAATGTGTTCTTTGCAGAAAAGGTACGGAGAGCTGCACGGAAGTGATGCAAATGCGGGCTTTATGCCCAAATGAAACGAACGCCAGTGATGCAAACATAGCCTCTTGGGCGGAGGCAGTAAAGTGTCAAATCTGATCATTTCTCGACAACTCGACGTCTGCGCCGTATTTCCGCCGAGCCGCACAGCTGGCAACGCTTCCGCGCAAAGTTCATCGGCGGGAAACGTCGTCCCTCCGTTTATTTTCAATCCCGGTCCTGTCCTTTCAAATCACATCTGCTCAAGTCATCGTCGCCTTGTCGTTTGCATGCGACGGCGTCAATAAAAAGATTGCCGGCAACCGGAGCTTTCCTATTTGGAGACAGTAGGAAAGAGAATATTCCATCTGTTCTCCAGAAGGCCGTACCTTTTATCATGGCCCGTGATGACTTTTGAACATGTTTGAAAGATCAACCACTGGCGTGTTTCAAGGCTCTCTTCTTAGCCTCCCGGTCGGCTGCGCTTTATATTCTTCATTTTAGTTTTACTGGCACACCACTTCATCTCGCAAGGTCGATTATGATTCGATGTTATTTATTTTTTTTTACCCTTACATGGGCACATTTTAGCGTCCAATTTCCCTGAGGATATCTCTTTTCAAGACATTTCAAATTGGCGTATCTCTTTGTTAAAACAACCACATTTTTGAGCAAACCTTAAAAATGCCAATTTTATCTTCCCGTGAACTAATGCAATTATGTGAAGATTTCGGTTTGGGTGACTGGCTTTCAGATGGTGCTACTTTTCCCCATTCAAAGCAGGCAGTCAAATGTAACTGGAAGCTCAATTCTATCATTTTCTTTTTTTCTTCTTTTTCCCAAATAATTTGAAGGACTAATGCATCATAAATGTACTTTTTTTTTTTGAAAGGACTAATGAAAAATCCTAAATAATGTTCGGTTTTTTGAATGTCTTTTTTTTTTTTTTTTTTTTTTTAAGAAACACCGCACGTATCCCTTGTGATTTTCTTGATTTTGTTGAGTATCAATGCATTTTTGTAGTTTTGATTTTTGGACAGTTTCTTTCATTTTGATGCATAATGATGCATAAATCCTTCCGATTTTGGGGAGTTTCTTTTCATACTGGGGGGAAAAAAAACAAATCCAAATGTTCTCTTTTTTCAATCAAAGAACAATGCATACATCCTAAATAATGTTGTTGTTTTGTCATATCTTCAAGGAACAATTCATGAAATGTTATTTCTTGTTTTTAGACAGAACAATGCATACATCCTAAAGAAGTTTTTTTTTGGTTTTGGAACCCTTCGTGAAGAATCTCTTGGGAAAGGTCGTTGCCACAATTTTTGATAATGAAGGAATCCTCGCGATATTGTGTCCTGTTTTGGCTCCATGGTAACTAATTGAATGGAATCGTTTTTTGTTCTCCTCTATTTTGGAGGAAGAATGCATGCATGATAACGGCGAACTCCCAGCACACGCCGTGTGTGGAAAGGTGGTGCAGTATTTGGATCCAAAGTGTGATTGTAACCTTGGCGAATGTCTGCTCTTAACTGAATTCTCAGCCTTACTCCCCACCGTAACGTACCCGAAACCTTCATGGCAATTCGTCCATCTGGGAATGTTCAGCGTCCATGTGGAAGCCATTGAATTGGGAACGGCGTTCCCCTCTGGAGCTTCAGAACACGCTCCTCCTATTTGTGCTCCATCGCCGTGAATTGACCTTTCCGGCGTGTCCCTGCGCCGCCCTTCCCTCCATCTACAGTACCCCGACCCCCTCCCCCGGTGCCTGGTAAAGCCATTGGCGAGGCATCAGCATGTTGGGAATACGCAAGTGCCCGTGACGAAAGGCTGAGGGAAGTGCCGTAACACTGCACGGGATCCCCGTGTGGCGTTTTCTCCTCCACGCAGCCGCGATCGTGTTACTCAACCGCCGGTGTCTGACATCCCTCCCCCGCCCCACAAAATCAAAAGATTCGTCCTATTTCCTGCGCCTCTTTTAACAAACAAGAAGAATGCTTAGGTTTCTGCCCTTTGGACTTTTTGCTGCTTTTAATTAGTTTGTTTGACGCGCTACACTGAGAACATCTGCTCGCTGCGTGTCCGCCGGATCTCATTAGGTGTTCGTTCGAGCACGAGTTGTCAGGAGCAACCGATGGTTTGCAGTTTAAAGACAAATGTCGAGAATTAGCATCTTCTCTTTTATTTGTAGGGGTGACATCAGGCCAAAAACGACAAGGATACCTCTTTTAATGAAGTACTCAAGGTGCAGAATTTCCTGACGTCCAATGTAGCTCTTTGTTTGAACAAACAAAAAGTCAGCCCCTGAAGCCAGTTTCACTTCGCCACATGGAATTTGGTAGGCGTGTCTATCATGAGGAGACCCACAAAAAAGTCTCCAAAGACACGCAGAGTCTGCCATCTTGGTTTGAAGCAGCCATTCCAGGGCTCCTTCAAAGATTTTGTCTGACTGCTACCACATGTGACAAATAGGTGACGCTAAATGGTGAGCGGTTGAAGGTTTTGTGTTTGTGCGTGAGCGGAGCATCGGGCCAAGTTTAAGGACTCGCCGTAAGACGAAACACAAAGTCCAAGCCGAAGCTAACATCTTGGAAATGTGGCTCTCAAAGCCGGTTGCACTTTTGGTAGGCATGTCCCTCGTGTGCAGCCTCACAAAAAAAATGTCTGGGCAAGCCATAACGGAGACGACGCAGCAAGGCTGCCATTTTGATTGCCAAGCTACCATTTTAGGGTCATTCCGGCTTTCAATAGCAATTTTGTCTGATTTCTCCCAAATTCGAACCGCGTATAGTAGACACGCGGGTGTTTTTGCGATCGCATGCGGGCGGAGCAGGGTCGACGAAGTCGGCTGATTCCCTGCAATAGATGGACCGAACGCCTTGTGTGTGATGAAGGTGGAAAACTCACTTAGCAACGTGAAATTTGGTAGCTATTTCTACCATGACTAGACCCACAAAAGTCATGCCTGAAAACACACGTGAAATCTATTGTAGTTTGATGGTGCTCATTTTCAGGGGTCCTTCAAAGACAAACTTGTCGTAGAGATTTTGTCCAGTGGCTAGCGACTTTGAACCACGTATACCAGACCGAATTGCAAAGGATTTGAAGTTTGGCGACTCGCCTTTAAACTCCCAAAACTCCACTCCACGAGTTCCGTGCTTGACCAAACGTCTTTTGCGCGTGGTGAAGGTTGAAAACTCGGTCCCCGAAGCCGGTTTGACTTGGCAACATGAAATTTGCCATTAGACATGTCTATCATGAGCGGCCTCACAAAAGGGTCTCATGAACCCTTGCCTGAAAGTACACAGGAAATCTTCCAATCCTTGAAAGATGAAGTCCTGTAGATTTAGTCTCTCTACCAAATGTGATGTGCTGTGCATTACACACACGGTTGACGCTCCCAAAACGTTTGCGTGTACTGAAATGATTTCTAGGCGTCCCGCTACTGACAGAAATCTAAATGTTGCGGCTGGCGAGTATATAGTTTGATGAAAAACCGAAGTAATCTTGTCCTGAGAGCTCCCGCCAGAGAGACGCTTCGGGATATATCGCACAATTTCTCCAAGGCGATTGGCGTCCGATCAGCTGAGAGCCGTCTCGGATTCTGCGTTTCTTCTTTTTTTGTTATTGTCCACCGTCCGAAGCTACAGTTTACCATGCCGCTGTCCTACCTCAAATCATCCTTTGTCCGCTCCGAGAAGCCACATGTTAAAACAGACGAGCCGGCGCACACTTTGTGGCTTTTCCCAGGAAAGGAAAACAAGTTGCCTCATATCCTCGGCTCATTCAAAGGTCCCGTTGCCAGGTCGGGTTCCTACGCGGCGTCTTTGTCATCGGGAAGGCTCGAGGAGCAGAAGGGAGGGGCGTCTTCCGGGAGGGTCAACGGGGCTCCGGGGAGCAGGAATGTTAATTGGAAAGATTGTTTTAATAAGGCCCTCATCTCTGCAGATGCCGGGCGAGCGGGCCCCACACACTGAGGTATTGTCAGCGAATATCACGATGACACTCGCCGCTTTACGTCTGTCTGCTCCTCCGAGGCCAGAAAGGATTTAGCTTAATGAGCGCTCGACGGCGATAAATGTGCGACGCGCTTACGTGTTGTTTAAAATCCCATTAAAGTGGGAAAACTCTCACACACACGACGCAGCGAGGAAGAAAGGACGCTGAGCTAAAGATCGATTCAGAGCTTAAAGGCATGTTTGTTCGAGACCGTAAACGAAAAGCGTTTATTTGTTGTACTTTCCCGAAATGAATACAAACGGTTGTTACATTTTCCCAAAAAAGAAAACCTGCTAGTCATGTTGCACTTTCCTAAAAATGAATCAGATCAATTATTACAGTTGCAAGCAGCCATTTTGAGCAGATTCCAAAGCGCTTCAATTGACCTTTAACTCCGAGCATGAATTCCACCCAGGTGAGCCCCGATGCCAAGCGGGCATCCGAGACGGCCGGACGATGCTAAATGGCCAAGCTAAAATGGGCGTAGCCCGGCGCCACACTTCGACGATCATCGAGTTGCACGCGAATGTGATTCCATTCCACCGCTCGACAATTGAACTCGACGACCTCTCGGACTGCTTCTCCTTCGACGCCGCGGCTGTCCCTAATATTGTGCAGATGACAAGCGAGCTCGTGTTGCCGTGCGTACGCGTGAAGAATCATGAGAGCGCACAGCGTGCACAGGTGTCCGCGCGCTCTCGTGTTACGTGGGCGCTTTTGCACGTGATATCATCTCCCCAGTGCTGAGAGACAACATGACTGAGGTTACTTCTTCTTCTTCTTCTTCTTCTTCTTCTTGCTCTTGCGCTCCCCCCCCCCGAGGAGCCGACAGCTGAGCTCCACCTGCAGAAGAATGACTTCACTTTGGACCTGAAAGCACCATCAGGCCAAGCGATTGTTGAGTTTTTGCAGAGGAAGGCCATTTTCTGCTTGTAAAAACGTGTTTACGGCCCCCCCATCTTTGTCCTCGTTATTCTTTTTGACTGCACGTGCCGGTGTCATGGAAACGAGCAGACGGAGCCATGCTAAGCTACGTCGGAGTCGGCGTGTAAAGAAGGCAAAATATGTTGGACGAAAGTGCTCGACTGGATTGAATTACAAGGAGACTTTGTGTATCCACTTCTCCTGTATATGTTATACTGAGATGTGATCATTTACCACGTGTTTATTTGGTAGCTTTCAAAATAGTTTGGAACAAATTCTTGAAAAGAAGTAAAAGGGGGGAAAAAAATCCCCCTATGATTCAGTAAAAATGTCTTTGTAACGATCAAAATAAATGACAGGAAAAAAAAAATCGGAATAATCTTTCAAACGTCTTTCACATCAAATGAAATAAAATACAAATAAATCATAAAATAATTAAGTGAAAATATCAGGAAAAATGTCCTCAAAACAAAAGAAAGATATATATATATTCGGAAAAAACTAAAAAACAAAAATTGTCTTAAACAAAAATCCAAATCAAATCCCAGAACAAACACAAATAAATGGAAAGAACATATCAAAAACTACAAATCTTTAATACTTCCAAAACACAACAAAAAAGAATCCAAAATTCCTTTGAAGACTAAAATAATCAAAAAAAAAAAAAGTTACATAGAAAGATCAACAGATAAAAAACTCAAATATCAAAAAGGTGCAATTTCCTAGTAAAGTAAGGAAAAATACAAAAACAGTCAACTTCCCAAAAACTAAATTCCTAAAAACTTTTCAAAACAAGACAGAAAATTCCAAAAAGTAAAAAGTAAAACCCCGCAAAAGTTCCTACCAAAGATCTTCCTTCTGTGTCCATTCGGGTTAGTCCGTGATGGAGTGAGTGTCGTCAAGAGTGAAATGTGCACTATGTCAATTTCATAGCGTGTCTGGCAGACGGTGCTTCCATCCCATTTGAATGCAATTCATATTTGTCCTCGTGTCTGCATTTCCCGGCTGCCTCTGCATTGGAAACACACTTTTATTTGCAGTCCCTCTCAGCCGACGCTCCGATCAGACAGCCGCCGTTTACCGATCTATGAGCTGCGAAGTCGCTCGCCGGCCGACCGGAAGAGTTACGGCGGTTTTAAACAAACACGGGCCGCTCAATGAGCCATCTGCCTCGGCGGCGCGTGCCAGCCTTAGACTGCTGGACGGTGTGCGAATGCTTGTTTGTTCTTATATGTGTGCCCTTGTGATTGGCTGGCGACCGGTTCAGGGTGTACCCCGCCAGTTTTTTGAAACTTTCTTTTGGTTTGTTTGTTTGTTTGTTTGAGCTAACTTCCTCAAAACACAAACCGTTCCGAACATCAATCATTGTTTTCCTGCTCGTGTCCGTCGTGTGAGTGCGGTCGAGAGCAAAAGTGAAAGCAACAGAAAATATTGCCTCAGTCCAAATCAACTTCCTTCAAGAACGCTAAAAGCCAAAAGCAAAAGATTTTCCTCATATTCATCCACAAAACTTGAGAATTATTCTTTCCCTCCTTCTTCTTGAGAGTCACTTTTATTTGCTTCTTTTTCTCTCCCGCGGGGGCGAACTTTGGCCAACCGCGTTTCAAGGAAAAGGCCAAGGGCGAGGCCCACGCTGCGCCTTGTGAGACCTCTTTCATTCCCTAGCGGTTCTGTTTTGTGCGTGCGTGCATCCTTGCAAAAAAAGATTGGTTGTAGTTGCTTTAATTTCCTCAGTACAAAGCTCATATGATCTTTCCACCCTGGCTTCACTTGTGTGTGGCATTAAGGCGCTTCTTCTTTTTTTCATTAATGCGGCTCAGGGATCTCATTTTAATTTGACATTTAAACATCTGTTTTCAATTTCAATGTGCGTGCGTGCGGCTGAGACAGATATTTACAAGGAGGATGAACCCGAGAGTGTCGAGAGGGTGACCTTTCCTACGCCGGCGCCGACTGCGGCGAATTGCGTTAGCTTCAGACGCAACTCTGATTCGCTCGTGTGAGGGATTGGCTTGCACGGTACAATAACGCCGTGTCCGTTCGCGCAGAGTTAAATTCATGTTCCTAACACGTGACAGGGTCGATTTCCTCCGAGGGAAGCAAGATTAGGGTTTCGAGCCCGGTTTAGGGCTTCGAATGACTTTGAGTTGAGAATAGGGTTTGAAGACAAGGTTAGGGTTTCAGTCCAGTAGGTGGTTTTTGGCTCCCTGTTTCAAACAAGGTCGAGGGTTCCAAACGGTTTCAAATCAGGGTGATCAAAATACGATATCAAGACAAGGTTCGGGTTTCAAGCCCGGGATAGGGTTTGAAATTAGGCTTGACAAAAAAACTCAAGTCTGTAGAGGACGGTATGTCTGAGGACAGACGTCATCGTCGGCATATTTGAACAAATCAAAACAACCTTTTCACACTCTGCTCTCTGACTCACACTCATTTACACACATTAAGACACGCACGCACACACTGAGCCGGCCGCCCTGTTAATAGTGCGGGAAATATTATCCACTATAAGACAGCTGCAGGCTTACAGCAAGAGACAGAATTCTCGAGGAGACTCATTATCCCCAAAACGCGCACGCACGCACGCACATGCCAGCATCCTTTCCGTTGTCGTTTTCACCAACTTTGGTTCCCAGAACATTTTGGGATGAAAACAAAAAGCAAAAAGAAAAAGAGGCCGTGTGAGAACACGCCGGATGACTTTTGGGCCCGGTTGCGGAGCCCTCGTCCGCCAGCCTCCCAGAGGACCCAACCTCATGTTCGGGGGCGCACTCGGCCGAGAGGCGTCGCTGCGCCGGGGTTCACAGCGGCAGCGTTCCAGCTCCCTTGGGTCTGTTTCTGGTTTGTCTTTCATGATCCTTCCGTATTCATTCTGTAGAGCTAGATGGGTCTAAGCCGGGGCGCTTCGTGACTCCCAGTGGGGAGCCGAGTCGCTCCTCGTATCGCCAGCTGGCTTTTTACCACAGGATTCAGTAGTGTGGATTGTGGAGCGGGGGGGAACACCGAAAAATGATTTGTAACCCAGTGTTTTCTCAAATGTTGGTGTCTACGCTATTATTTGATTCTGAGGAAGGGACGGTTTGAAGCCCGGGATAGGGTTTCCAATGAAGGTTTCAAGATGGGGCCAATACCATACCATTTTGTTCCTGTTTTTGAAGAAGAGAAATAGCATTCTATAATTGTGTCCTTCATAAAAACAGAAGAACAGAACAGTTTGCGCATCATGATTCATTCATTGTGGCTCTTTCTGTTGTGTGCTACTTGGCCACTGGGGGGCAGTGTTACACAGTCATTGAGAAAGAAGCAAAGAAGAGTTTCACAACTACAGCAAGTAACTCAGTCAACAGTGATTTTTGGCGTTTTTCGCATGGGATAAATAATATATGCAGGTATGGTGTGTTTTGTGTTGCTGCGCCGTTCGTGCTAAAGTAACAGTTGCTGAAAGTGTTTCAACATGGCCGCAAAGATGCCGTCTATGGCATTTCCCGTTATGGTTTAGCATTAAGCGAATGGCATTCTGTGGTTGTTTATACACGTGTAATGCTCTCTGTTTTAGATTTAGTTTGACAGTGGACTTCAACAGCAATGGCAATAAACAGCCATGCCCTTGTAGCTCGAGGTAGCGCCGAACGTCTTTTTGTTTGTTAAAAACAGGAGGTGAATCGGTACTTCTACTTTTGCCAGTCTTTTTTTTTTCCCCCAGATACATATCTGTGTTTCCACTTAAATACAGACTGAGAGTATTTTGCCTCCTCTGGCGATACGATGTGATAGGGGCGCCATGTTACATGACTCGAAGAGCGTTTCGAGTCAGGAATGCGTTGGCTGCGTCTTTAGGTGAGAGGTTTCCCGGAGCGAGCCTGACTTTCATCTGGCATTTGGGAGCGAGTTGAGGAGCGGGAGACAACCCAGCCAAAGCTCACTCGAACCTCCCCAAACAGCCACAAATAATCCGGAGTATTTGTCCTGTGTGCGCATATACACTTCATGCTTGTGCTGTGTGTGTGGCCTGAAATTTACTGGCGCTCTTCATATGGTAGTTATGCCGGCAAGCTGCAAAAAATGGCTAGAGGCGCGCTGTTGTGTTCCGTTTTGGGTAAAGCTCTTGAAGCTGACGTTGAGCGCAGAGACGCACGTGAATCCATCCGCTCGGTCGCAATATCGATGGGAAATCCAGAAATCGAAATGCTTCTTTACTTATCGCTGAACTCCAGCATGTGATTGATAAGGTGGAAAATAAAAAGAGGACTTGAGGTGATCTGGAATGGAGGACTCATTGCACGTATGCAGATCGACATTCCTGCCAGAAGGGGGCGCCTATGAATCCGTTAATAGACGTGAGACGATGACTCAAGCTCTGTGGACTTGATTTATGAGACATTTGCATTTTATAGCAAGTCGTCAAACTTGGCCGCTAGCTTCATCTGAAAGCTTCAATGTTACGCAATTTAGAGAGAGTTGCCCATGTGTCTTTCGGACGTGGTTTTCCAATGTGGTAGCAATCGGACAAAAGCTGTTGGAAAAGGACCTGTACAGCTGGCCAAAATGGCAGGCATGATGGCTTCTTGACACTCTTCTGTGGGTTAAATCACGCCTACCAAGTTTCAAATTGGGGGCAGACTTTCCAAAGAACTCCATGGGGAGCTACTGAGCCACTTCATGGTGATTTATGCCTGTAACAGCAATTAAACACACATTTATGAACATTTCGTTTTGAGGATGGGAAAAGCCCTCAAAAAGTCAGCGTCGTCCCAGATATTAACGTCCGCTCTCATTTATTGTAGTATAGTACGACACAAGGTTCCAAGTCTTCAGAGTCCTTCCTTGCCTTTTGGATGCAAGACCTGGATAATAAGCAGTCTCCTCGAGGAAGACTGGAATCCTTTGGTACTTAGTTCCTGCCTCGTATACTGGAGTGCCGGGTGTTTCCAGATAGTTGCTGTACTTTCAAGGACAAAGGCCCAGGGCTCTAGAGTTCTGATTTTGCCTGATACATGTGACACCTGGACAGTAAACACACACCTTGGACAAAGACTGTACACCTTTGGTACCAAGTTCGTATGGCTTCTGGAGCAGACCCAAATCGGGGGTTATTTGCTGACAAAAAGTCCGTTACACCGTCAAAGCTGGCTCATCTTGTCGTCTTGTGTAACGTAGCGATCGATGCTGGATGAGGAGTTGAAGTCAACCGGTGAATTTGCCTGTCATTTCTTCTGGCACGCTCGCCGAAGAGCGATCAAACGGATGTTCAGTGCCAATTTGCTAGGGTACCTGAGGGGTAGTGACAACCCAGAGGGATCCCAAAGAGCACCTGGATAATTGTCGGGGAGTCTGGTCAACCTGAATGTTGTCCTCGGGAAGTTTCCCTTCTCCTTGAGGGCTGATATGCTTCCAAAATGTGTTCAACAGCTGTTTCATTGTTGTTTTATGGCCGCTTTTACGGCTGGACCAGCATCTGACTGCTGCTTTTTGTATTTGTTTTTTTTCTCTGCAGTTCTGCGTGACGACTTCAGACAGAACCCCGCCGACGTGATCGTGGCAGCTGGAGAGCCAGCGGTCCTGGAGTGCCAACCGCCCCGCGGGCATCCAGAACCCACCATCTCTTGGAAAAAAGACGGCCTGAACATCGACGACCGGGACGAAAGAGTCACGGTGAGTAGTGGACCAGTATAGCGATGCCTTTATCCGGAGTGAAAGCAAGAGAACGACGGCCTCGGCGATGCGAGTCAAGTCATTATCGCCACTTGACTGAGTTGTTTGTTGAAACATCGATTAGCTCATTATGCCCAGCCAATCCCAAGCATGCGGTTGAAAAACCTTCATGAGCGGGGCGTAAAAACCTCCTCGCGCCATTAGTCAGCAGCAGTGCATTGATTGGCTGCGGTCCTCCTGATGAAATCAACTCGAAAAGCCGAAAGGTGGACTCGGCGGCGGTTAAGAGTGCGGTTAGCGCGTGGCTCCGAGCGGACAACGCGTGTTGTCTCAAAGTTCCGCGCCTCGGAAAGTCACGCGAAGCTCCAGAAAAAGAAGTCTCAGCAGCTACTGAGGACAAACGTTATGGGGCTGGATCTTGTTTTTATAGCTTGGCTGCCTTCTCATGTCTTGGCGGCAGTGACAAAATGTCATTTTTGCTCATGTGGTCATTACAAGTGGTAATAACACCATGCTGGTGTAAAACATTCTGTTTATAGTCAGGAGGGCGTGAGGCGGTCCAAGCAGGAGACAGTTCTCCTTTGAGAAAAGCTTTTTGAAGCTATGTTGCACTTTCCAGAGTGCTTCCGGTGTAATTTACAAATGGCATTAAAGTTGCAAGCAGCCGCCAACCGACGCTTGCGTCCCTTCTTTCATTGGGGAACCCTCCAAATGATCATCAAAGCTCCACATCATCGCCTTGCCAGCATTAGATAGCGTTTGCAATTTCGCCCCCCTTCAATCTATGTAGGATACCCGGCCTCCGATTGGGGCTCATTTGGAGGAATTCCCTCGTGGGAGTTCACCCAAGTACGACCCCTGGAATTAGCCCCAAAATATGGATGACTTTCAGACTTTTTCGGGTGTCCTGTTATGATAGACATGTCCACTGAATTTTGGGGCAATCCGGGAAATTGGTGTCAGCGGCGAATTTTTTTGAAACTTAAGGCGGCGCTACTGCGTTTTACCGTTGTTGTGTTTCAGACTCCTAAAATGCATATGTTTTCACCGGGTTATACACACTTGCAAAAGGTGGTGAGGCCCCTCAAACGAGTGATTCGTCCGTCAGATAAAAGAGTAATATGCAGCGATTCAAAATATAAGGATTCTCTCTTTTGTCCTGACTTTATTACTGGCTAAGTCCTAACAGCCATTTATCATTGCAAGCTCATGCTGAGAACCTAAAAAAAAAAAAAAGAGCAAAAAACACAAACAAATATTTTCTCTGCACAGGTCACATGAGGGTGGGGACTCAGTCTTGGTCTGGAGTCAGACTCGTAAAGTGTACTAGTGCTCGCTTTTGGTTTGGTTTTCCTTCAAAGCCGCGCCGGCACGGGCTGTCCGTCTCTGGCCTCCGAGCGGCGTAATTGAAAGGAACAAGCGCATAATCTTGTATGGAGAGAAACAAATCATAGCTGCTGATAAGCACGAAAACCGCGAGCGACTGTTGTGGCCGGCCGGGGACTTGGACTCTATGCGTGTATTGTGTGCTTAGCCAACTTGCATCAGGATACACTGGATTGATCGTAAAAGGAAAGTAGTACAATTCAAGTTTGTAGTGTAGCGTTTTTGTTGTTGTTGGGGTGCCTGGTAAAAATAGGTCAAACAAGAAAATGTTATCCATCCATCCATTTTCTGAGCCGCTTCTCCTCACGCGGGTCGTGGGCTGCTCGAGCCTAACCCAGCTATCTTCGGGCGGGAGGCGGGGTACGCCCTGAACCGGTTGCCAGCCAATCACGGGGCACATAGAAACAAACAACCATTCGCACTCACACCTACGGGGAATTTAGGGTCTTCAATGAACCTAGCACGCATGTTTTTGGGATGTGGGAGGAAACCGGAGTGCCCGGAGAAAACCCACGCAGGCACGGGGGGGACATGCAAACTCCACACGGGCGGGGCCGGGGATTGAACCCGGGTCCTCAGAACTGTGAGGCAGGTGTGCTAAGCACTCGGCCATTTTATACAGTGCATTTATTGAATGTATCTTTTGGATTTATACATCTCTATGAAATAGTGCCATTTAGTATTCATCCTGGTGAAATTTGGTGTCAGAAATGGGATTCAAATACACCTTAAATTTCATTTTCTGTCAGGGTGTCTATGTTGCTGTAAAATAGTTGCATGGCTCGTTTTGATCCTAGTAAAAAATAATGCTGTCAGAAGTGGGATTCAAACACACACCTTCAATTTCATTTGCCTGCAGGTTGTATATGTTTCTTTCATGGGTCATTAAATTGTTAATTGGGCATGGTGAAATTGGGTGTCAGAGGTGGGATCCAAACACACTTTAATTACATTTGTATTTGTGGCGCATATATTTCCATACAATGTCATGGTTCATCAGAATACTTTCTTGAGACAGTAATGAAAATGGTGTCAGAAGTGGGATTCAAACACTGAGCTCCAATTGAATTGGCCTTTCTTTTAAATACTTTCATGTCCCATCTAAATCATTTATTGAGCCAGGGTAAGAAATTGGTCTCAGAAGCGGGATTCAAATACACCCACTAAGATTGTCCGAGCATCTACGGTTATCATCTCAAGCGTGGCCACAGAGGGGATCTTCCGTGTTGGTAGTTGCGTCGCGCGACACGGCCGCTAGCGTGCGGTATCGGTTGTTTACGACAGAGTCGATTTCAATTTGTCAGCATGGAGTATATCAACGAAGCAGACGGCGGAATATTTCGAACGTCTCCAGCAGCCGAGCTCATCAAAGGGCCCCTCATCCCCGGCCGCAGCGATGTTGTTCACTCAGGCCCTTCCTCCCGTCGCGCGGCATGCCGGAACATGCCGTCTCCATGGCAACTGCAAAGTCCCTTTGCAGCGTGCCTCCCGAGCGCGCCCTCGACACCACCCTTCCCCAGCCCCCCGTCTATTTGGGCGAAGTGTGCCTACACGCTAATAACATGTCTGTAAAATCTATTCCTGACTTTATGCGGTGCGGTTCGTGAACACTTTGCGAACATGAGGTCCAAAGGTCCGCGATGCTGCAGCTGGCTCGCTTAGGCCCGCGGTGGTCCTTCACGAACAACATGTAAGCAAAGCGCCACTATTAATACCCAAATCATTAGCCGCTCAGAGCAACTGACCTTTTTGGAACGAGGACACACGTACTCACGTACGACTGCGCCACGAGTAAACAAGCCCTTATGTGGTAAGTGTCAGTCGGAAAAGAAGATAAGTTAAGTTAAGTGCAGTAGATTGCTTGGAAGCGAGACTGAACACCAGCTCTCATCTACTTTTCAGTGAGCGAATTGATTCAGAAATAGACGGATGGCAATGCAATTGAGATCTGTCGTCTGTTCCTCGGATTTCCTGGGCAACTTCGAAAGAGGGCGCTCAGTGGACTCGACACGGTGGGGATGCGGGTTCGAGTCCAGGTGTGGCAGGATCGCCGCCGTTACAATAGCCACTAAATTACGCAGCGATAACCCAACCAAACATTTTGTCAATATCTGCGAGAAAATGTCTTCCACAAACCCGATGACGGAGGTTTGCTTCCCAGTCTGTCCCTTTACAAGTGGCTACTATGTCTTGCGATCTTCTTTGCGCAACTATTTACGACAGCCGCTCGATTTAGCCTCCTCACCCGCAGGTTTTGCTCAATCATTTTGATAAAAAAAAAAAAAAGAATAAAAAATCCTTTTTGGGTAAACTTTATCTGGCGGCGCCATAAACTGTTTTTGTGTTCCTTTTTCCTGCCACCCGGAAGTACCCTGACGCCCATTGTTTGCAAACATTATGAAAAACGTCTGTAGTCTGTTATTGGTAAATCCCCCAAAACGCAGCTGCAGCATTGTGCCTCGTTTTGTGCGATTGTTGGAGCTAATCATCAACCTGCAAAATGAACCGCTGTGCGAACACAAAAGAGGGTGCACTCTGAATGCAGGCTCTCACATTATCAGCATTGCCAAATGGCACGAGACAAAAAACAGGATGGAGCCATCTCCCCACAATGTTGTTGGGGGTCGTGGTGGGGGACACGGTGCATCCGTCAAGGAATGATGCAGTTTACTTTGAGTCCTCGCTGTTCTGGCACTCCAAATATTCCCTCTGAGGCTGAGGAACTGCCGCAGTCGTGGGTAAGCACGCATAAAGTGGACCGGGCTTTAAGTGGATCCTCATGTCAAAGCCCACGTATAAGCGGCGGTCACCTCGCCCACCGCTGCTCGCGCCCCTTTTGCTAGCTGCTGTACAGTCTATATAGTCCTGACCTCAGGCCCTTTGTGCGTGGCACAGTGTTTTAGTTGTTAAGCCTCTGCTCAAACAAACAGTAACATAAGGATACTTCAAACCTTCGCAGCAAATAAATGGAGCTTTGCAGAGCCTCTTCAGATCCCTCGGGCCTCTAGTTTCGCCATGAATATTCAACAAAGTACTGTGAATGCGTCCTCGAAAATGCCAATGTGTGGTTCATTGGTATTGGGGTATAATTCCCAAATCCCGGACCCGCCCTTTTTTTTCCCCCCCGTTAATCTTTGTCAAAAGAGAACTGTCAGAAGTGGGATTCCAGAAAAGACCTTCAAGCCCATGGCTGGAAGGATTTTATCTGTGACTCAATGTAAAACCCTCGCAGCACCCCAAATAAAGTAAGCTTCCAAGCCTGTGGAAGTGAATATACCGTAGCTTCTCCTCGCAAGGGTCGCGGGAGTGCTGGAGCCTATCCCAGCTATCTTCGGGCAGGAGGCGGGGTACACCCTGAAACGGTCGCCAGCCAATCGCAGGGCACATAGGAACAAACAACCAGTCGCACTCACATTCACACCTACGGGCAATTTAGAGTTGTCAATTAACCTACCATGCAGGTTTTTGGGATGTGGGAGGAAACCAAGTGCCCGGAGAAAAGCCACGCAGGTGGGATTCAGAAACCTGCGAACAAAGACCAGAAAACCCATCACCCAGCAGGATTTTATCCCTGTGACTGCTTCAAACCTTTGCAGCACCACGGAGTGACTTCCAGAGACTTTTCAGGTCTCTCGGCCGCCTGTTTTGCTTTTCTGCGTCAAATATTTTCAAGGACTGCAAATGCATCCTTTGGATTTCCTCAAATTGGGGCTTCTGTGATTTCTCTATTGTAAGTATGTATCTATTTTCATAAGTAAGTTGCCAGGTTCATACAAGTATTTGATTTATCCTTGTAAAAAAGAAACACATTTTATTGTATTCCTTCAAACCGTTCCAGCACCACGGCGTAATGATTTGAAACAATGGAAAGCAGAGCAAGTCTCCAAATCGTGGCTCGTCAGTTCCTTCTTTCGATGTTGAAGTCCCGCACAACCCCAATATTACTTCCGACAATTTAGTAACTACCAAACAAAAGGTGGCCTTCAATATTCTTAGTATGAGAAGTGTAAGATTTGATTTGCACATTTGATTACTCAAAGGATTTGACGAATTCCCCAAAAAGGCTTTGTATTTGGAACCCAAAAAGATCGTTCTGCCTTCGCTCTACTTACGCCCTGCTAAGTTGCGGTTTTCCAAACATTGTGTGTCGAGTTCTCCGTCGGTGTGCTCTCTAATGAGGGTATCGGTTACCTGCCTGCAGGTGGTGATCCCGGCCTCGTAGGCGCTTTAAAGGTTAAGCCCCACCGGGATACAGAGACCATTGGTCGCCGTGCTATTGTCTGAGCGGTGTGGTTGTCAGCCGAGGGGAGTACTGAGGAGAAGGGGGAGCTCGGTTTGCTTGTCCCGTCTGCCCGAGAACAAAGCGGCTCCTCTGGCCTGTAATCAAAGCCCTGGGAAATACCTGGACCTGGACAAACGCACATTCGCCACTCTTCATGTTCTCTTGAGTGTTCACTTACCACCCGCAAAAGAAAGTCTTAGGAACCTGTGAGTTTTTGAAGGATTCCCCACGTTGTTGGACCGAGTAGCAGCCCACTGAGGCAGCTGGAAAAGTGCTCGCGGTCCTGCAGGGAGGGCCTCAGGTGGTCCCTCGGGCGGGCCGGGGGGGGGCCCCAGTTGTGTTGGTTTGGGAAAGTGTTTTTTGGCTCAGCTTACCTTGAGGGGAAACAGGCTGACTGATAGTGATTTAGACTTTAAGTGGAAGCTGAGAGGCGGCCGGAATGAATGGAGCCTTTCAGGAACGACTTGGGTTTTTTACGGGGCCCGGCTGTTTTATCGTGACTGTCGAAACGACCTCTGCGAGACGTCTGAGCCGCAAACACCTAAATAATTCATTTTCTTCTCACTTCTATCTATCTCCTCAGATACGCGGCGGGAAGCTGATGATCACCAACGCGAGGAAGAGCGACGCCGGGAAGTACGTCTGCGTGGGGACGAACATGGTCGGCGAAAGGGAGAGCGAAATCGCCGAACTCACTGTCTTAGGTAATTAGCGTTTTTGTCCCGGACCCACTCTTTCTCTTTACAAACATTCATAGGCACGTAGAACGCACGCCTTCGATTGTCTCTCTCCCAGAGAACTGAGTAGTGTCGGTAACCTTTAATCGGATAAGAGTGCGACGACCTCTAATCTTTCTCTCTCGAAGCTATGACTCACATGCTGACACCTCCGACTGCACCCCCATTTCCTCCCCCTCGCTGACCTCCAACACCTCCTCTTTCGGGATTTTAATCACAGACTCCTCGGAGGCCTCGTAGAATTAACCGAGACAGTCGCCGCCAGTAAACAATAAGACCTTTCTGTGCATAGCTTGAGCAATCTTCTGTCATCATTTCATCTAGCTCCTTGTGTCTAGCCTCATTGTAACTGTCGGGTGCTGCTTCCGACTGACTGTGGCTTTTTTTTTTCTTTCTTTTTTTTGAATTGATGGTTTTCATTCCGGGCAGCATAAACTTGAGCAAACTTTCTAAGCACAAGAGGCTGATATCCAGCAAATGAAAGCAGCACACCATGAGTCGACTTCCTTACTTTACTTAGTAGAGTGCTACCTTGACTTGAGAATTTTATCTGTGCCATAACCAAATTCTTAACCAAAAAAAATGATAATAAATTCCACCCCATTGAAATGAATTGAAACGCCATTAATACTTTCCAACCCCCAAAAAACACTTTTTTTCGTAAAATGTTTTGAAGAAATAAAAATAGCAGTGTATTGTAAAATATAAATATAAAAACATAATACAACATAACACATACACACACAGTAGTCCAGTAGTTCATCTGTACTAGTCTGTTAATGTCGCTTAAAGGAGGGCGTGGCCTATTAAGTGACATCAGGAACTCTGACTCCTATACCAATTGGCCATTTACCAGCTGTAACGTCTGTTTTCATTTTGTATTTGTGTTTTTGGCTGCCTGTCCCGTTCAATAAACGGCTGAAATTGCAACGGTGAGTGTGGCTCACGCCGTTGCAAGTCAAATGTTTGCTCCCGACGCGAAGCAAAACAATCGATCAAGCGACGGCTCCTGCCTGGCTCGGAAGTCAAGGTGCCACTCTGGTTCACTTCTTTGCGATTTGCATCCACACAGAGCGACCCAGCTTCGTGCGTCGGCCCGGCAGCCAGGTTGTGCTGGTGGACCAAAGCGTGGAGTTCCGGTGCGAGGCGCGCGGCGACCCGGTTCCGACGGTGCGCTGGCGGAAGGACGACGGCGACCTGCCCAAAGCGAGGTGTGAGATCGTAGGCAAAATTCACCCTCTCGTCAGCTGTTCCTCCGACCGACGTCCGCGTCCGATTGATCCAAGGTACGAGATCCGGGAGGACCACACCCTGAAGATCCGCCGTCTGACCTCGGCGGACGTCGGCTCGTACACGTGCGTGGCGGAGAACATGGTGGGCAAGGCGGAAGCGTCGGCCAGCCTCACCGTCCACGGTAAGACCGCGCTCGCTTGCTCTCGGGCCTTTCTTTGATGGATTAGGACTCTTAAATGTCGGATTCAAGTGTTCTGTGGGTGGACCGATTGGCAATAACCAGGAAGTTGTTTTTGTCTCCATACTCACCCCTTCCGGGACTTCTACTCTCTGCTGATGTCAGAGGATAGCTCTTCTGACATGGCTTTGTTCCGGTCATTTTTGAATGAAACAATCTATTCACGGGTTCAGTATTTTGCTTACAGCTACTGCACCCCCCTTTCTGGGGACTTAAACATGCCCGAAAGTTCACAAATGTTTGCAACTGTATGTAAAAAAAATAAAATAAATGAATACAAATAAATTGTGCCAAATTTTTGAAAACTCCTGCTCTGAATTTCAGTCAAATGAGCCTCAGTCGGGTGCAGGTTAGCCTAGACAGATTGGGCGCGCTAATATCTTTGGCGATGCAAACGTGTGGGGATTTTGATGATTCGCTATGGAAAAGGGGTTCGTTCAACGCTTTGAATTCAATTTGAAGTAATTACGCCGCTTGGTTTCAGAGCGATCAGAGTCGGCCGCGTCATGGTGGCAGCCTGCGGTTTGATTACCACCCGCTCATTACATCCTGCTATCCTCACTCAATTAGCTGATTGATTTCAAATAACAAGAATGCATAATATAGAGGCGCACGTATGGGAGCGCAACCATACGATCGATCTCATTTGGCCTTTTTGTGGCCTTTTTCGTCTTCGGCCCCGTGCGAGGCTATTTGGAAACACCTACGCGTCTCCTGTGGCCTTCTCCACTGGACGTCTTATTAACACTGTTTCGAATATAAAGCGGCCGGTCACAGCGCGTGAACATTCAGAAAGAAGGCATTCAGGGGTTCTGGGGGGGTTGGCCGGGATCGGCCCAGAAGCCCCCCCGAGATGCGGAGGGAACACTGGGGCCATTTAACGGCAAACTAATGGGAATGTTGGGAGTTGAGAGAGCGGGATGGGGGGTTGGAAGGATGGTGAGTCGTCTGCGGAGAGGTTTTCGGCGGTGAGGTCAGCCATATTAATGTCACTTCCAGCAGTCGGTGGCGCTGGGATATAACGAGACAGGGCAATTGGAAAACACGGCCACTTCATCCTCGCATGGCTACCCTTTGCAATTATTTCTTCATTTTCTGCGCCTGACAGCAATCTTTAGATTGGCTCGGGGAGTAAGATTAGCCGCGGCCGCCAATACGCTGTCAATACATCCGCTCGCTGGCTCGATGCCTCGATGCCTTCCTCCCTGATGAAAGGTGAGTTCGTGACAGAGAAAAGCATTGATGAGGCCGTTTGATAAATTGTTTTCTTGATTGAACTGCCTTCGTGTTGAATGGGAATCAAATTCTGGTCACCCTGGGACAGTTTCCAGAGGAAACTTCTCAACCTCAGCCACTCGAAAGGTACAAAAACATGCAATAAAGGCTTAGCGCATACAGTGAGGCCTATTTGTGACTCTTCATTCTATTCTCATAGTCCAATTGATCCACTACGAAGGCATCAGAGGCGGAAGCTGTGGCCACTGTGTCGTCCGGCTAATTAAAGAGCAGTGGGCCGCAGTCCCACGCCTGGAAATGACATGCTTCTAATTACAGGAAAGGACAGAAAAGTCGAGTAATTGCAGGTCTTAACGGACCCAAAATCGGCCGGAGTAAGGTATCGGTAGCGAGACGTCTGTTCCGATGGATTCCCGCTGAGTTCGCAAGTCAATAGGAATAGATGATTAGTTTGACAAACACTTGGACTTATGCTCGTCTTATTTTGAAACTGTGGAATTTTTGCAGTTGTCTTAGTTGAACCTGCACAACTTTTGGTCGTCTTCTTTTAACTAATGCAACTATTGGGGATTTTAGGGCAGTCCTGCGCAACTTTTTGGGTAGCAGAGGTCATCCTAAAGTGCGTCCGTTGGATCCTAAGTACGAGTGAACCACTCGTTGCACTAAGCCCGCCCGTGCTCCATGTTAAACTTCGAGTCCGCCGTGGTGTGATTCTCTTGGCTTATGATATAATATAGCATGAGAAAACGGCATTCGCAGAGCGCACCCTCCGTCCTTCAAATCAAATCCCCTTTGAGTCCAGAACGGGGGGGGGGATTTTCACACCCTCCACGGTCAGACTGTCGGCGAAACAATGTAGTCAGTGTGCGAGCGGTGCCCCGGGGCTGTTTTTCTTTCGATGCGCGGCGCTCTCGTTACTAACTAAATCGGGGAATTGTTGCTTTACACGCGTCTCAGTCCGCTACACCTCCCCGGGACTTATAAATATGTCAGGGAAAATATTCCCCTTAATTGATGGCGGAAAGCCACAAAGTCAAGCTAAGACTTTCGCTTGAAGCCATGTGCCCAATTGTTACTTTAGCTATCCAGTCGGCAAGCACGCTAATGGGGAGGTCTTCGATAGGCGGACTCCGGTCCCGAACCTTTTATGAGAGTACTTTGACTTTGGGTTTTACTTGTAGTCTTATTTGAAACCTGCACCACTCACTGTGTTTTTCCACAGTAGTCTTTGTTTTGTTTTGTTTTTTTTATTGTGTCATTTTTGGAGGTTTAACATGAGTCTTATTTTTATTTTCACATATTTCGGGGAATTTTCAGTAGTTCTATTTTAACCTTCTATCTGACTTTTTTATTTTTTTTGGAACAGCTGATAATCACTGTGCATTTTTTTTCTCAGTCTTACTTTAACACATTTATCATTTAACACAGCATTTTGGGTTTTATGGTATTCTTATTTCTACAAGCGTAGCTTTTGGAGTATTTACGGTAATCTTACTTTTACCGGTTTTTGCAGTGGTCTTACTTTACCCCTGACCATCTTTTGGGGTTTTACGGTAGTCTTATTTTATTTGCCGTAACCTTTGGAGTTTTTGCAGTCCAGTAGTTTCATTTTTACCTTTGCAACTTTTAGTTTAGTCTCTTTTTCTTCAACTGCGCAACTTTTGGGGGTTTTACAGTAGTTTTTTTCAAACTTGACCAACTTCTGGTGTTTTTACAAACTTGGATATTTTGTATTTTATGATTTGGTATTGTATTTTTTACAGTACTTTTACTTTTGCCATTGTCTTACTTTGAACTGCACAGCTTTTGTTATTGAAAGCTCCTCAACTTCTGGGGCTTTTACGGTATTCTTATTTGACCTGGATTGATGTAGTTGTCTTTTACAGAAGTAACTTTTGGGCATTTTAAGGTACTTTTTATTTGTTGTTTTATTTTTAACCTGCACAACTTTTGTAGTTTCTATGGTCGTCTCCTTTGAAACTGCAAAACCTTTAGGGAGCTTTAGGACCCTTGCAGTTGTGTGTGTGTACGCTTAACGATTAGGTCAAGGTCAAGCTAAAGCCTTTCAATGGGTTTGATGATGTGCTATTTTACCAAAATAGGTTTTCTTTATTTTCGAGGTTTCGAATGGACTGGCGCTCCCCCGAGCGAGCGACGTTGCTAACAGTCCGTGCTAAAGAGCCTCGAAGGAGACCTCAAAGCGGGAACTTTCTTGTCAGCAGTGTGCATGCTGTTGATAAAACACTCCAAAGCCCAGCTGGGTGACCACATTTGAAACACTGTGTGTGCGCGTGTGTGTGCACGCGCCGCATGCATATGGTTTTTCTCAGGCTTCACACACACACACACACACTGCCATTGTGCTTCGCTCACTGCTGATGTACAACACGCCGATAGTCCCGCGCAGCACAGATGAATGCAAACAATCCCCAATGGGAGTCGCCATTAATCTTGTTAGTCCTCCGAATGCGGCGCTAATAACGGTTCTCTGTCAACGCCTTTGGGGTTTGCGGCGGTTTTGAGCGCGCCTCCCACTGGGCCGGTGCTATGAAAAGGCCGACGTCAGGTTCAGAATTAGCGACGACGTACATCGGCGACTGTAATTGAGTTCGTTTGGACTGTATTTGTCTTGGCTAAGGGTGTAGCCGTACAGGTTTACATTTTGGGTGTGGAACATTCATAAACGGAGCTCAGCAGGTAAGGGACGGAAACAAACGCAGTGTGGCTCAGCTTGTGGCTAGCGGTATGCTTTTTGGCAGAACGTCACACTTACTAACGTTTGAACGGCAATATGAAAAAAATAGGAGTGGCGCAATTGCAAAAAAAGTTACTGTCGGACTTACCCGCGTTGTTGGTTGTCCTAAAACAAAAACAAGCTGTTGACGTTGCACTTTCCTCAAAAGAGAAAAGATCGAAAGTCGGATATAGTATTAAGTATTCGTTAGTGTCGCCCTTGTTTGTATTGATGCTTTCCTAAAAAGAAGACAAACTATAGATGTTGCTGTTGCCTAAAAAGAAACGATCTAACCTGTTCTATATAATTAAATATTCCTTACGGTCGCCCTTGAAAGCATTTTTCATTCCCTCAAAAGAAGACAAAATATTGATTTTGAGTTGATTCATATTACACGGTAGTTGATTTGAATTGTATTCTATATATTGTGTAGAATATTTGAGAAGCACTCATTTATTCGAGAATTTACTGCGAGCAGCTTTCTTTTTTTTCTTAAGCAGATATGAAGATTTGTTACATAAATCCTTCGATAATTTGTCGATCCAATCAGTTGCAAGCTGACCGTGGACGCCCGGTGGTAGCTGTAGACGTACCGCACGCAGCGTCACCTCATGAACGACTCGGACGCGGATTTCATCATGGACAAAAAAAAAGCAATGTGTTCGCCTGTGCGTGTTTGATAGAAATCTGCATTTTAAAGGCCACAAATGAGTCGGAGGCGCGGGGGTCATTGTGGGCGTCGGCTAAGATCATTACTCCAACTGACAGTGTTTATGTTTCCGTGGGAGCACATAGATTAGATAAGGTGAGCGATCGACTGCGGGAGATTTATGACCCCCGGATTGACAAGTTAACATTCACCTTGCGTTTTTATGGACCCCCCCCGCCCCCCGCCCGCATTGGTGGCCATCCCTCAGAAGTCCCGCAGAGGGTGCGGAGGCGTTTATCGTGTTTGGGGAATGTTCCATCATCTTGTCATTTTGTTTTGCATAAGCCAAAATATTCCTTGTGTCCTTCGCCATGTGTTCAAGCCTCCTGTTATGTTGGTTTCTTTGGAGGACCAAAAATGATCCGCAATACATGTTTAGATATGGAAAAATAATAATCGGTCAAATATATGCCGGTACGGTGTAAAATAAAAATAACAAATGTAATGCCAGCAGAAAAATTCTTTTTTTAATTTTGTTTTTATTTTAAATTCATTTCTTTTTACAAAGTGCTGCATGCTTAGTTCTCAAAAATATTCAACTACTTAAGAAGGTACAAAAAAAGTATACATATAAAACAAAATGACAGCAGTAGAAAATGTTTCCTGCTATTTAAATATTTTCTTTATATTTTGAATCTTCACCACAGGTCAATTTGACCCGCTGCAGGTTTAGTACTCACAACAAGAATAATGTTAGAAGTATCTGTAATAAAAAGTAGAAAAAGTTTACTCCTCTTCTCTAAATCCTTGAAAGAATTTGAATGAACTTTTTTAGGCTTTACAAAGAGCCAGATTGACTCTGCCGCAGCCTTCGTCGTCATGAAAATGACAATTAAGCAAACTTAAATATATATATATAGAGTTGTTTGTTTTAACTGGGTTTATTTTAGCCCCGACATAAGAGGGTTAGGGTTTGTGTGTTCCTAGCATTGTGCAGCAGTGAAATGGGCCCCGTGTTTAATGATCAAATGGCAATAACGTGTGCGCATTTGTACATTTGCATGGACGTCACCTTATTTGGACATTGTTCATTGAGGTTTTGTCTTGTTGTCTTTTTTTTCTTTCCTTTTTTTAGTCGTGTCTGGTAAGTTGACTTCACCTGAGACAGGAAGCTGTCGCCACTCCACCCACACCCACCACCCCATCCATCCTCCTCCCATCACCACTCCACCCGCCAATCATGTCTCTGTTGTTACGGGCAACGGCGACAAAATGGGTAAAAACAAACAAACAAACAAACAAACAAGCAAGCAAAAAACAAAAGCACTGGTCTCTGGGCCTCCCAGGTAAAGCTGTCTCCTTTCTTTTTCTCCCTTTTTGAATGCATTGCCAAACAGCACGTCCAAGTCACGCCTTTACTGCAAACGACAGCTTTCCAATTGCTTTTTTCGAATGCGTCGCACAAATGATGAACGCGCGCTAGCCCGCACCCGGTTGCTAACTCGCGTGCGTCTCCCCAAGTCGACGGTCTTCATGCGTTGACGCCGCGCCCGTTCAGTTTGTCATTAAGATGCACGGGTCTCCACGCACGCCCGCACTGTCGGAGGGTCTCGGCGCCGAGCCGTGTTGCCAACCGTTTCCATGTAAATTTCAATGCGCCGTGCAAATGAGTTCACCTTTCCTGTTTGTATGACATGAATATTTGCATCGGTGCAATGTTTAGCCTTGCAAACTCCAAAGACCGCAGACAGCCGGCATGCGACGCTATGTCGAGAATCAGTCGCTTGACGCTCGGTATAGGAACAAAAACGCCAAACATACAATGACTTTACTTCTTCTGTTCAAACAGGAAGCGTTTGATTCAAAATGGAACACAAAAAGCCGTTAGCACTAATTTGTCCAATAAAAACTTTATATATATATATATATATATATATCTTGAGATAGCTAGAAGTGAGTTACAATTCAACATTGTTCCTTGGCCACAAGATGGCGACAATGCAGTATTTCAAAAGAGACACGGCTTTGGCGAATATGTGACTTTTCTCAGCGACTAACAGATGATAAGTTCCCCTCCGTCGGAATGCCCTAGCACAAATGTTTGGGAGTTTACGGTTTGTTCCATTACGCCTCCGTACTGTAGCGTTTCAGCGGATGTGAACGTGTTAGACAGACAGCAGCTAACTCTCGAATCCCGGCCGCTCTCCAGTGCCGCCGGCGTTTGCGGTGAGACCGAGGAACCAAGTGGTGGGCGTCGGCAGGACCGTCACCTTCCAGTGCGAGGCCACGGGCAACCCTCAACCGGCCATTTTTTGGCAACGAGAAGGAAGTCAGGTAAGTGAAAAGAAATGTGAACAATGGTGTGGTCCAGCGGCACCTTGACTTGCAAGTAGCGCTTTCCCCCATTGAAATAAAAGGGAACGCCATTCCGGCGGAGCCCGCTATTCCATTCGTGTCCCGATATCAATTGTTCCACTACATAAGCAAACATCGAGCTGACGCGATCGGATCTGTGCCGACTCGCCCTCAGAACCTGCTGTTCTCCTACCAACCGCCCCGACCGTCCAGCCGCTTCTCCGTATCGCAGACGGGGGATCTGACCATCACCGGCGCCGAGCGCTCCGACGTGGGCTACTACAGCTGCCAGGCCCTCAACATCGCCGGCAGCGTCATCACCAAGGCGCTGCTGGAGGTCACCGACGGTAAGCGCGCCGCCGATCCTCGAGCGTTTGACTTTAGCCGATGTTCGTCGCGACCAAAAATGATCACACATTTGCAATGTTTTTCAGATTAAACGGAGAATTCAAACGTGTATGTCAAATAGCGCCGCTGTCGGACGGAATCCTCACATCTCGGGAAATCCAACTCTGCTTTTAAGCCGAGCAGGCAAAAAGATTGTAATACTTCGCAAAAGCAGAGGCCTGTGGTGAATCTGTTGGCGACTGACCGCTTCCTTCTGCAGCCGCGCGTGACAGCTAGCCATTTCGAACAAAACAAGCTTACGCAAACGTTTAATCTGGAGGTGACCCCACTTGAGGTTTGACACTTTTCAGACGTTTAAAGCATTCAAAGACTCGAGCTCTTGTCAACACTTTCAATTGGTGACGGATGCCAATAGTATTGATTTGTGACAAAATACGAAATTGATCACATTGACTGTGATGCTATATCAAATACTTTTAGTTCTAGTCCCGTTAAATATAATTCATTGAATTCTAGTTAATCAAGCTGTCAGTTCATAAAGTCAAAACCATTCCAAAAACATTTCATAACATAAATAAATACAAAAAGAAGTACATTTTAACCGACCAATTTGACAAATATTACAGTTGGCCTTCAGCTAACCAAAATCTGTATGCATGAAGACAAAGTGCCGCCACATCGCTTGCACAAGACAACGAAACGCGTAATTACGATCATTACAATTTGAAATAGTGCGTTTGAAGAGTTACGGTAAAGCAGCGGTTAGGGTTCCTCGCGGAGGCTATTGAAATCCAAAAATGAGGGATTGGGAGGTTTGTTTGGCGCTCTCCGGTGCCTCGTCGGCCAGACCGCGGCGGCTCGCTATTGATTTGGTCTGGATCGGGTGCCCTCGTCGAAGAGGTGGCAAAAGTACTCCCAATCTGTGCTCAAGTAGAGAAAAAAAAAAAGTACTCTGGACTTTGTCGACTTCCATCCCCCCGTCCGTCTTTGAGTGCAAGCTTTTTCTCGCTCATTCCTCGCCACGCTCCACGGCTCCATGTGTTTCGCCCTGCTCTCTGGATAATAATAATAATAATAATAATGATAAAGCTTATTAAAATGAGAAGGCCAGCGCAGCGCAGGTAATTACAGGTCACGCCGACAGTGGTTTTCGTCATCCCTGGCAAAACACAAACACGCATCGTTATGCGCGCAGGTGTGGATTGGCCCCGGCGAGGTCGTTCGCGGCCGCTGAATCACCGGCGCTGACGGCGGTGGTCGTCAATAGTGCGATGAATAATCAGGATCATTAGAGAGCGGGGAGGCGGGAGCGCGTTGGCGCTACAAGAACGATTATCTGCCGTGCGTGTCAGAGAGCCACGTTTGACCAAAAACCGACCCGCAGAACCACCGTCAGAAGAGTTATTCCCAAATGACCAATGGACTCAACGACTCGGAGCTGTTAGCTATATAGCACGTTAGGCATTTTGTGAACTTTAGATGGACAATGCAATTTGAGGAGTAAAAAGCTGCAAATATCTTATGTTTTGTAAATTCTATAACATTCATATTTCAATATAGTGTCTATGTATGTATATATATATAGATATATATATGTATAAGTAAAAAAGAAAAATCCATCCATTTTCTGTCGCGCTTCTCCTCACGCGGGTCGCGGGCGTGCCGGAGCCTATCCCGGCTGTCATCGGGCAGGAGGCGGGGTACACCCTCCACTGGTTGCCAGCCAATCGCAGGGCACATAGGAACAAACAACCATTCGCACTCACAGTCACGCCTACGGGCAATTTAGAGTTTTCAATTAACGTGCATGTTTTTGGGATGTGGGAGGAAACCGGAGTGCCCGGAGAAAACAGAAAAATACATTTAAACGATTATTTACACTATATAAAAATGATGCATATATAGTGTGTAATTATATACAGTATTACTGTATATATGTATACATATATATATATATATATATATATGCATATCGATAGAAATATGGTGTTGAATACTACTACTTCATTAAAATGAAAATATTTAAGTAATATACAGTAATGAAATGATTATTTCGAAACATATGACTACAATATATTGTAATGGGATAGTGATAAGTTACCAGCTACATGAAAGCTAATATTCATTGCAATTTTATATTGAACAACATTTTTTTAAAAAACACAAATAATTGTAAATATTCGACTATATAACAAATGATATTCCAGCGGGTCGGAATGAGAATGAAAAACCGTATATTCCCCATTTTGTGGATCACGTAAAAATCTCCAGTGGCGTTCTTCATTGCTTTCGATGCGTTTTTGTGTGGAGCATTCCTTGTCTTTCGACTGCTTTTCAGTCAATCGGACGGCTAAAAACGCACACGGTCGGCCTCGTCACTTGGCGGCATTAAGACGTTAAATGTGCAGCGCACATCTGAGGCGGTTTGCTTTTAACTGCGCTGTGAATGTTTTATACTGCGTCCACCTGCTGCGGAATGATTCGAAAATGCTTTCCAGTTTCTCAGTTTGTCTTGTTTTCATCATCTGCCGCACTCTCGTGCCGCTTGTCGCCCGTTGGCCACCTTTTGTGCGGTTGCTCGCACAAAGCTCCGGAGGGACTGATCGCCTCCCCCGCCGCACCGCATCCACCTCCTTCCATTTGGCCACATAATTAGCCAGCTTTTTGTTCTTTGGTTCCGCAGTGGTGTCAGACCGCCCGCCCCCGGTCATCCGGCAGGGGCCGACCAATCAGACGGTGGCGGTGGACGGCACGGCGGTCCTCGGCTGCGTGACGTCGGGCGATCCGACCGTCCTGTGGAGGAAGGACGGCGTGCTGGTGTCCACCCACGACTCGCGGGTCAAGCAGCTGGACACGGGCGCTCTGCAGATACGCTACGCCAAGGTGAGCTATTCCAATTTTTTGCGTCATGTTGTGAAACTGCTATTCAAAAACACCGTTTTCTTTTTTTATGTGAATGAATCGCAATGTTAAAATCGCACACCGGTCACGACAGCAAACGACTTTGACATCGAGAATACACCGTTTTGAAAAGCGAACTTTTGTTGTGACTGACCACGACTCGAGTTTTGGACAGCTCAAACTCGGGGCGTCTCACCCTCGTGAGGGCCGGGGAGGAATTCCATCCCCGCAGGTTTGCAAATAACACCTCAGCGGGCCGCCGCTCGGTCGTCACGGGCTCGACTCTGTAAAGTCTCGCTGTCAGGTGGCGGCTTTTGTGTGAAATTGTGTGCGTGTGAGATCTGGGGGGGGTCGGGAATATCCCCTCCCTATCACAGGGTCAGAGTTTGTGTCAGTTTGCGGTGCGGTGATGACTGCTGGCGTGTCTTGTGGTTGACAAGATTGCAGTGCGAGTGGCCCTGCGGTGAAAGCGAGGCAGAATGATGCCCCCCCCCCCCCCAATATAAGGGCAGCAACCCGCTGGCACTTTCCATTAACAAAGATGTCACTTCTCCCGTGCGACACTTTCGTGAAGATGATTGTGACAATTGCTTTTCGACCCACGTGTTGCCGTAGCCCGTTGTGCGCGCACACGTGCACACGCTTCGATTGTTTTGCCGAGCCGAACGGCTGTGACGATAAAACGCGTCTTCCCATGAACCAATTAGTCGGCCCCTCTAAATGCAATGTTGGTGTATAGCACAACAATTGTATATTTTACAACAAATAATACTGAATTAAAATAATATCTTAAAATATATACACAAGCAGCACTTTGGTAAATAGTGAACAATTGTTAAAAAAAAAAAAAGAGGCTTCAAGCCGTTTATTGCCACGCCCAATTGACGCTAACGCTACATAGCATCTACGTTGCGGTGCTATAACCCTTCAAGCAACGGATTGAACACAAATTATGCAGCATCAGATGTAGACATACAATATAACAGGACTTAGTTATCAATTCTTTATCCTCTGCGAAGAGCGGCTAATATTAGTGCCGTACCGATGAGCTGTGAGGAGATACGACATATCAATGAAAACCATAGCCGTATATGTCGTATACTGCCCCCAGGTGGCTAAGGTGGGCACACCGGAAAGTGCAACACAATAGCCATTCAATTGATGCCGTCCGTGTGACAAACCTGTTTAATTCGTTTTCGTATAAAAGTGCTCATCATATCTGACTTTGATGTAGCCCCACCTGAAACATTAAGCATCAAGTCAGAGAAGGAGATGATTGATTGGATTTTTTCGTTTTTATTGAATGTCTTTATTTTGGACACGTTTGATGTGACATCATCTTTCATTGCCGTGGCCAGGAAAAGATCGTCTAATTTCTCCCAATATTTGTCGCTCCTCTCTTGTCCTCCTCGATGGGATCTCTGGTGGGAGGAGCTAAAACGTAAACATAGATCGAGGACCCTAGGAGAAACGAGATTTGGCCTGTCTGTCCAGATGTATCACGTCAGCGCTTTGAAGCTAATTACTGCGCTGATTTCCTATGAGACGGCTTTGACGGCATCTTGTGGCCTATTTTCAGACTACGCCAAAAGAAACATAAACGGATAAAGCCGATAAAATCGGTTTAAAGTCTACTAATAAGCTAACGAAAGCAGCTGCGGGGTAAAACGCACCGAGCGGCATGTGTTCGCGTCCCGATGCGGTTTCTGAAGGGTTGGGGGGCCTCCAATTATTAGTCTGCGCTCCTTTTTCCAATCGCCGCCTGCCACTCAACCTTCCGCCGACGACACGATAGCGAGATGATCGGGCAACGACGGCGGCGCTGCGACGAGACTGACAGCGAGCGTGCTCGCGGGAGGGAAGAGCAGGAAAAGCGTGTCAGACGGTAACGAATCATTTGTATTGTCGACAAACGTCTCGTTCCAGCTGAGCGACTCCGGGTACTACGCCTGCATCGCCTCCACGCCCGGGGGCGAGGCCTCGTGGAAAGCCCATCTGCAAGTCCAAGGTAACGGATGACGTCGTCACTCCAGAGAGATGAAATTCACCAGGAGGGGGAAATAACGATTGACATTTTTCGTCAACGTTTTGTTCGTCCAATCAGAGTTCGGAGTCCCCGTACAGCCGAACAGACCCACCGACCCCGACCTGATCCCGAGCGCCCCCTCCAAACCCGAAGTCACGGACATCACCCGCGCCTCGGTCAGGCTCTCCTGGAAGCCCGACCCGAACGCAGGGGCCACACCCACCTCCTACGTCATCGAAGCCTTCAGGTGAACAAGGCTGCCGTACAGGAGCTTCATTGCTAATTGTTAGCGCAAATCAAGGAGAAGACAAAGGCATTCCCAACCGTCAGTGGACCAGGAATGCTAACAACAAAGCAAAGTGCTTTTCTTAACTGTGTGTTTTCCTATCGTCTTTCAGTCGCTTACCGAGACGAACTAGCCTCGCCTGGATGACAACAGCGGACGCTAACGTTAGCGTTGCCGTTAATGCTTTACGTTGTCATGTTTTACGGGAAGGTGATTTGAAGTGCTTCAGCAACTTTTCTTCACATATTTTGGCCAGTTCCCAGGTTTTTGGTTTTTTTAATCTGCAAATGACAAAACAAATGTTTTAATGTTTCAGGCTAAGAACAAAAAAATCTCACAAAATGATACCTTGTATCTCCAAACTGTGATTTTCTTAGTTTTTAGTGTAAAAAAAAAAATGTTTAAATGGTCGGACTAAAACATTTCTCACAAAATGAAGTGTTCAGCAAGCAAATTTTGTGATTTGTGTTATCTTCATGTGTCAAATGAAAATAAATAAAGAAAGAAAAAAATCTAAATGGAGGTATGAATTTTCAAATTTGGTGATTTTTATTTACAACAGCAAAAAAAATTTTTTGATTTTTTTAAATCAACCAAAGAAATCATGTCAGGAATAAAAGACCAAATATATAAAACAAATTCTTAACAGCAAAAAAACCTCTATTTCTATCTTCACGTTGTGGCTAATAAGATCATAAAATTAAGCATGTATCCCCAACTTTTTTTTTTTTTTTTTTCAAACAACCAAAAGAATTGTTCTTCATTTTGTCCAGGGAAAACAAAAATCTTACAAAATTAGAGCTTGTATCTAAAAATGTTGTGATTTTCTGCTTGTCATTTTTATCTGCAAAGTGCAAATGGCGTCATCACGTCTCAGGTTCAAATAAGATCACATCACAAGATGTGTCTGTAGATTATTTTGTCATCGTGTGTAGCTGCCTACAACAGCAAAATGTTTTGAATGTGCAGCCATGCGTCGGGGAGCAGCTGGCAGACGCTGGCAGAACACGTGAAAACCGAGTGGTTTGTGCTGAAGGCCTTGAAGCCCAGCGCAGTCTACCTCTTCCTGGTGAGAGCCGCCAACGCCTACGGACTCAGCGACCCCAGTCCGATCACTGATGCTGTGAAAACGCAAGGTGAGCTACTCCGCGGTCTCTCCTTTGCTGCAGTGGCCCGTCCTCTTCCTGCCCTCGGTCTTCTGTGGATAAAGTTGTTTGTTGCATCGTTGCACCGTTCGAGGGGACATGGCAAGAAAGGACCAAAATGAAACACACGAGAGTATGATACTCCACTGTCTTCTCTTTGCCGAAGTCACCGGTTTCCTTCCTGCCCTCATTCTCCTCTTGTTGTGTCAGTGTTACATTTGAGGATACACAAGAAGAAATGATAAAGCATTTCCAAAAATAAATAAAAAACACACCCGCTAACCCGCCGTAGTTCTGAATGCTGCGGTCTCCACTTGGCTGCCTCAGCTCATTTTCTTGCTGCCTGCAGTCTCCTTTCGAATACAATTTGTGTCATTGTAGAAGAATCACAAAAAAGAAGCACACATGCTAACGTAAGCTTATCCGTTGCCTTTGTCCTGGACACTGCATTGTTGTCCTCCGTAGTCTCCATAGTCTGTGCTGCAACGGCCCATTTTCTAGCTGCCCGCAGTCTCCGTTTGGGTAAAATGTATTTCGAGGATCCACTTCAAGTAACGACCAAACAATGAAAACACATACGCAGTGATACCTTACTGGGATATTCCCCTTTTGAAATGGATCAAAATGACGTGAATGCGTACGTTTGCCCGCAGACGTTCTCCCAACCATCCAGGGCGTGGACCACCGGCAGATCCAGAGGGAGCTGGGCGAGGTGGTCATCCACCTGCACAACCCCACCATCCTGTCGTCGTCCTCCGTCAGGGTGCAGTGGACGGTGAGTACGTCCGCAGCGGCGCTTAGAAAACCGCTTGCCCGACGGTCAATTTGTTAGCGCGCGAGCGCTAATGTCGCGGCAGCTCACGCGGGAAGGTCGCCGGTTGGTTTTGACAAAGCGCAGAACAAGTGCCTGTAAGAGTCCCTTTGGCCCGGGACTGTCCGAGCTATGATGTGTGGCCTTAAAAAGGCAATTTTGACGCAACGGGGGAGACCGGTTTGCGGCGCAGGGCGTGCCAGTTTGTGCCCCCTCTCTGATTCAAAACAGTGGACGGCCGTTAAAATAATACGAGTGAGAAGGAAGAGGCGGCCAACTCTTTGGCTCGTAATTGGAAATGGTTTACAGATGTTGAAGGTGGGAGTGGGAGAACGAAGTGTAACCCGCCTGTTATGTTGCCGGTCAAACTGACCCGGTTTAAAGTTGGAAAAATCCAGAAAAAAACTACATTCAAAGAAATGGAAGCTGTTTGCAAAAAAACATAGAAAAGGACAAAAAAAAGGTATTCACCTTTTTTTTTTTTTTTCATAAAATTTTAAAAGCATGATGATGACATACACTTACTGTTAAATTGAAATATTTTTTTCTATTTACTATAATGTATTATTTCTAATTCATTGATTTACCTTCCTGTTCTAAAGCAGCTTATATTGAAGAAAATATAGACTAAGAATTTGGTTTTATTATTTTAAATGAAGAATAAAAACATGCATCCAAACAATTATTCACACCTTTTTTTGACAAAAAAATTATTTATTTATTTTTTATTTATTTTTCTCTTTTAATTCGTACAAATAATGTCAAACAAATCATTTGTATGGTGTTATTTTTGTAAGATCAGGCGAGCCACATCGGTCCACGAACATTGCAACAATTTTGGATACGGGAACAGAAATGACTAAAAAAAACATTCCCTTACACGGATACATTCGTCTGTTTCAGAGTCCACAGTCTCCACTTGGCTGCAGCGGCCTGCAGTGTCTGCTATATCAGTGTCACAATTTAGAACACATGGCCACAAATTACACAAATAGAAATGCGCTAACCGCGTGCCTTCGCTGTGGAATCAACTCAATACGTTGTCAACAACATTGACGTGAGCCCCCTGGGTCGCTGTCGGGATTTAAGCGGCACAATTCCCAATGTGGGAATTTATTGGCCTGATATTTCATTTTGTTTTGTGCCTGCGGTCTAATCCTAACCACCTGAGCTGGCAGCTTATCTTCTGGGAATTTTGAAATTGAGAAAAGCTGTTTAAAGGCAGAGCTCGTTCACCTTCCAGTGGGGCTCACGAGGATTTTAGCCTGGTGGTTATGTGGCGTTAATGAAGCAAACTCCAGCGTTAGCATGTGCTAGCCTAGCTCTTAACGTCTGATCCTCCCCGGTGCGACGGAGCGCTGCGACCGTCACGCCGTCCTTCGCTAACCAGCTCCGGACTCGCAGGAACCTCTTGGCCATTGATCTCATAGTGGCGTTTGTACAAATGGCTGCACGATGCCAAAGCGGCGCAATTGACACGCGGTCGGAAGAGCGTGTCGGTGACGACTTCCGACGGACTCGTAGGCTCGCCGTTTAGCGACGCGACCGTGGAGCCGACGATGCTCTTTCCAACCGAAAGCCACGTTGCCGGCGAGCCGAGTCCACGCCGTACGAGTGACGTGAACCGGCTCACGCTGCCGCCGGGCCTTAGTTCTGCAAGCTGCAAGATTACGCTCCGTAGTCTCCGCTTTTCATTTGAGGATTTATGGCAAGAAATGAACACACACGCTAACCTTAGTTTACATCATTGCCATTCCCTTCCTTTTAGAGTCCACAGTCTCCACTTTGCTGCAGCGGCTCGCAGTCTCTCCTTGGATAAAATTGCTACGTCCTTGTAACGTGTAAGGATACACAGAAAGAAATGACAAAAACAAACTCATGCTAACATTAGTTTATCCTCTGCTTTACCTTTGGAGGCTTGCGTATCATTCTTGTGCTGCCCTCAGTCTCCACTCAGATAAAATTGCTATGTCATTTGAGGTTACACGGCAAGAAGTGCTAACAATGAACATACACGCCACTGTTAGCTTACTGCTGCTGTGCCTTAGCTCTGTCCGCTGCAGTATTACACTCCATAGTCTCCACTTTGCTGCAGCGGCCCTCAATTGTAACATTTGAGGAGACACAAGATGACAAACATGACTACAATCAATATGTAGACAAACATTAGCGTACCCTGTGCTCTAGCTGTGTAGTCTGAAAATGTACACTCCATAGTCTCCAATTTGCTGCAAGGGCCCTGTCTTTTCCAAGATAAAATTGTATCATTTGAGGAAATACAGCAAGAAATGACAAAAAAAATATATATATATATTTACACAAACATTAGCCTACCCTGTGATTTCGCTGTGCACTCTGCAGCATTAGACTCCGTACTCTCCACTGTGCTGCGAGGGCTCGTTTTCTTGCCGCCTTCAATCTCTTCTCGGAATAAATTCCAATTCAAGCAAACTTTTTACAGAAAAGCTTAATTATCTCCCGCTAACGTTGCTGTATTTTACTGCTGCGTCTCATTTTCTTGCTGCCCTCAATCTCCTTTTGGATAACATTTCTATTCAACCTATTTACCGCTGAGCTTAATTGTCCCAGGCTAATGTCACTGTGTTTCCCTTCCGTCCACTAGGTGGAGCAGCAGTCCCAGTACATCCAGGGCTACAAGGTGATGTACAGGCCATCTCCGGAGGGGCAGCCGCGCAGCGACTGGGCCACGTTCGAGGTGCGCACGCCGGGCGAGGACAGCGCCGTGGTGCCGCAACTCCGCAAGGGCGTCACGTACGAGTTCAAAGTGCGGCCCTTCTTCAACGAATTCCAGGGCAGCGACAGCGACGTGAAAATCGGCCGGACCCTGGAGGAAGGTGTGCGTCTTTGTGTTTGTGTGCTTTAGCGCGCTAGCGCTCGCATGCGTGCGCGCGTGTTTTCATGTGTACACCCTTTTATATGCACAGCTTGCACGTGTGTGAGTAGACAGCAGCTGTTCACACCAGGCAGAGTGATGGGCGTGCGAGACCAGGGGGGATTATGTTCAAACGTGACACATCTAAGCATTCCTGCAAGGCCTTGCGTGCAATTGACAGACAGTCAAAACGAGCGTTGGACTGACACAAATGGCCGTGTGACAATTTTACACAGACTCTTGGGTGTACCGGGTGCGCTAATGATGCTACTGTAGAGCTAAATATCCTTTTTCCATCCTAAATCCACGCTGGCAGCAGTTATGTACGCCGCAGTCTCTACTTGGCTGCAGCGTGAATTGTAACATTTGAGGATACGCGGCTAGATACACTCTTCCTTTTTTAGCATGTGTTTGTCATTATTTTTAGTCTCTTAATTTCCTCTTAAATTCATCAACTGTCTTGCTCGGTAAAATGGAGATGAAAGGTATTCACGCTTTTAGTTTGTTCGCTGAACTGGTGTGAAATAAGGTGTGTGTGTGTGTGTGTGTGTGTGTGTGCCAGCAAAAAAACTGTTTTTTTTTTTTTTTTAAATGTTTTTTTTTTTTTTTTTTTTTTTACATTTTTTAGTATTTTTTTCTATAAATATTTTTGGGAAGTTCAACATAACAGGAGGGTTAGACAGCATCCATGCTGCCATCATTCCTTTGTTGTCTGGAAGTAGGCGAGAGTGCCTCCAATTGTCTACGTCGCGCGCAGGTGTGTCTCATATATTTTTTCCTTCCTTCGTCTACATCCCGCAACCTCCCATCAGTGCCCAGCGCGCCTCCCCGCGAAGTTACGGTGGCAGAGAGCGGCGACAACGGGACCGCCGTCGTGGTCTCCTGGCAACCGCCGCCGGAGGAGGAGCGGAACGGGGTGGTCCAGGAGTACAAGGTAACAAACGCCCCATGCGGGATGTGGAGGGGACGCAAACACACAAAGAGGCAGCTGTGTGTGTGCAATCGTGTGTCGCTATTAATTCAATAAATGGAAAAAAGCACATCACACTGCTGTGAAATACTGCCATCTAGTGGAAAGTGTCAAACTTCTCCAGGTAAATGTGGCGTGGCTCAAGTTGGATTTTGGATTTGGATTTGGATTTAATTTTTTTCCCCCAGCAGTGCATTCTGCTTTTATTTGTTTTATGCAACTGCCTGTCTACAGTTGTTAATGAAGGGTTCTTTTAAATTATGAAGTTAACTTAATTATTATTGGCAATATGTGACATGCACAATGAAAACAATCTAAATATTACAAAATGTCTCTCACTTAAATTTGACCGCAGTACCTTTGTATCCATACAGAAAGTGTCTCTTTTAACTCTGAAGTGCTTTTAAATTTGGCTTGTTGTTATGAATTGTACAGCGGACGCACTTTGTAGATGAGTAGCGTTCGTTTGTGTCGAGGCAATGCTGCGGGTATTCATTGCCAGTGCATGCTTGTTTGCAGCATGTTGTCATATGTTAGGAAAAACAACATAAGCCGTTTGCGGGCGTTTTATGGCTTTCAGCTGAGGCTTTTTTTTTTTCTCCTGTGTGTCGGGAAAGCAGAACGTCTGGATGTGGATGTATGCTTCTCTTTGTGACCTTTGTGCTTTAGCTTAGCTGGGGAGCACAAACCCCGCCCCTTCCCTGGAGTGACAGCTCCTCCAAGTCACTCTCATTGGCTTACGGGCCTGATTACTGATACCCCCACCCCACCCCACCCCATTTGTTTTCCATAGGGCGAGACATGTTATGGCTGCTGTGCTTTAATACTGAGTCTTTGTTCGTGGCGGGCTGGAAAACATAACGTTGTGTTTTTGAAATGTTCACCGGAACACGATAGCCGCGTGCGTCCCACTGAGATGAAGCTCTCGCAGCAGCCGTCTGTTCAATTCATTTCCAGAGCTTTTCACCGTCTCGTCACACGTACGCGCGGGTGGCAACGGTACAGTGAACCCTCGTATTCGCAGGGGACAGGGTGTGGCAAAAGAGGATCATAAAGCATCAACGCCGTGCTTTTAGCATGCACGCAATCTGAACCCATGTCACATAAACGACGGCATTCAGTCGTTCAATTATTCAACAGAAACAAATCACCTTCACATGACACTCGTTAAATGCGCAAACCGCTAGCATGGTAGCGGAGTAAAACAAGAAACCACCCAACGTTTCACACCTGGGTTAGTAAATTAGTAAATTACAGAGTAATGGGAGAAAAGGTCACAGCGGTCCAGCCAACGTTTTGCAACTGCCGCAGCAAGATACAGAGTCAAAGGAGATAGCTGTGATTGCTGTCCAATCAACTGTTCGCACCTGGATAAGTACATTACGGAGTAAAAGCAGGAAATGTCATAGCGCCCTTCCAACGTTTGACACCCGGAACAATAAGCAACGGAGTAAAATGCTGTTCGTCCCGCCTGTGGTAGATTTGGTGCTTGGGGAACGAGAGCAGGTACCACATCAACCGCACCGTGGACGCCGCCACCTTTTCCGTGCTCATTCCCGGTCTGGCTCCGGGGGTCCGCTACGGCGTGGAGGTGGCGGCCAGCACCGGGGCGGGCCCCGGGGTCAAGAGCGACGTCGCCTATTTCCGACTCGGTGAGTAGAAACCATCGCGGACAATAATTTAGTCCGAAAAAACCAAATCCAATCCCGAGCGTCGGTTGTGTTCGGTCGGCTCAGACGCGTCGGGGCGGATGACGGCGGCGGCGGACCCCCGGAATCCCCTGTCGCAGCAGATCTCCGACGTGGTGAAGCAGCCCGCCTTCATCGCCGGCATCGGCACCGCCTGCTGGATCATCCTGCTGGTCTTCAGCATCTGGCTGTACCGCCACAGGAAGAAGCGGAACGGACTCTCCAGCAGCTACGCCGGCATACGCAAGGGTCAGTCGAGGGCGCAGCGTGTAGTGTGCACGCCAGGCCCGAAGATGGCGATGTGACTAGTCGCAAGCTTTGAAAGCTCTTTTCCAACGTTTGCTTTTTTGTGCTTTGTCTTCTCAATGAATGCCCCAAATCGCCAGATTTTCAGTTTAAGAAAATTCTGGTTTTTCATAGGCAACAGAACAACAGAAATACAACAATATGGACTTTTTCTTTACGTTTTGCACAATATTTAAAACTAGTTTTAATTTACATTTATTATATTATCATTATTATTGCTGTTATGACTAATCAATTATATTGTAGGTTTTTGGAAACTTTACGAAGGACACACTTGCGCTCCAAAAAACTACAATAATAAAAAAAATGATACAAAATCTTTTTGTATTAAATTTCAGAAAACAAGTGTTGCAAAAAAGAAAAGGTAATATGTTGACCAAAAAAAATCACATTAACAAGTGTTACTTTTCAACATTGTTGTTATTATTATTATCATCATCATCATCCATCCATTTTCTGTACCGGTTATCCTCACTCGGGTCAGATTTTTTTCCTCTCTCCTCCACTGGCCATTTAGTCATATTTTTATAAAATGTTCATCTCATTTTACATTTGAAATACTATGAAATAAAAATGTTAAATGAATATCAAATCACAAAAATAAAAGGAAAACTTACAGTATAAAAATGGACAGAATGATAATAGCCAGAAAATGGAGTTTTAAAAAAAAATCCGCATTTTTTTCTTTTATTATTCAAGTGTGTGAAATGTCTTTTGAACAAACTGCGGCGGTCCTGTCGAGACGACGCGTTTGAAGCGAAGTGCGCCAGAGCCGCGATGTCTTTCTGGTGTCCCGTCCTCACCGAGCACTCCAGACCGCGTGAGGCCTCGCTCTTTGGCCAGCGAAGAGTGTTTGGAAAAGCGCTGAATCGCAGCCAACGCGGCGCTCGGGCTGAGACGGGACACGGATGACATTTTCGAGCAATATATGTTGGAACTAGAATGTTGGGTTATAGCCTAGCATTGAAGCAATTTTCGCCTGGATTTATGTTGTTCATCAAAGAGCTTTTGTCACGCTCGGACTTAATTGCGTCAGGCGGAAAGCATCTTCCCTTCAGATGTCTCATTTGGACTGGGTTCAAAGGCGGAAGGGCCTGCGGGGCACCCGACGGCGTTGCGGCAACACTTCGAAAGCACTTCCTGTCTTCTCAGTTCAAAAGAGCACGGGAGAAGCTGGAACCGGCTTTTTTTTTCCGGTTTTTAGTTATTCCTAGATTTATTTTTCCAAATGGGCTCCTTCCATGACATGTTCGCAATTTTCCCCGTTTGGGGGTCCGAGGCATTCGAAGACCATCTCTTGATTTTATCGATAAGCGCCTTCACCGCAACTGAATTTTCGTATCAGGTTATGCAGGTGTACCTAATGTTGTGGCCGGTAAACGGTGCATGGAGGAATTTTATATATCACTGATTCGCAAACTCTTTTTATTTACTCCCAAGTACCACCTAGAAAATACACCATCATAAGCAACGAGTTGACTCTATATTATTGTAAGTCACACTTTGGACATTAACACTGCGCTAACACTTAAATAATGCTTTGATTTATTTAAAAAAAAAAAAAAAAAAAAAAAACTTCAATAAAAAAAAAATAAATAAAATCAATTCTTCTAGACTACATACATGTATCGAATTTAAAACGTAAATACAACCGCTGTACTTGGGCGGTGATTATGTTGCGTACCACTAGAGGGAGCCCGCGTAGCACACAAATAGTTTAGTTTATTATAGAAGTGAATAATGAAATATAATTAGTACTATTTTTCTCTCCCAACAGTGCCTTCTTTCACCTTCACACCAACAGGTAAGCACACACACAAAACGCATCAATTAAATGAGTTGACCTTATATAAATGTTCTGGAAACCTTGTGAATTGTCCTGTTTGATCTTTCCAGTGGCGTACCAGAGAGGTGGCGAAGGAGTCAGCAGCGCTGGAAGGTAAGAAATAATAGAATGAAAGAAGTATATTTAGGACAAAAATAAGATGACATAAAAGAAATGTGTTTACAGTTGCATCACGCCAAAAAGAACATTGTAACTAATATTAGGAGAAATAACCTTCGTAGATGTCCACCTTCTGCATATAGTTGAATTTTGTCATTCACGTTCATTGTTGTTGTTATTTTTTTTCAAACATTATGTAAAGGAAGGATGGATGACTTCTGCTATAAAGAGGGAGGTTGGGCTGCATGCGCTTCCCTAATATGGCAAACAGAGGGCGTGCTGTGACTTTGTAATGCAGCCCAAAGTGGGTGTGGAATTCGGTGGGTGGGCGTTGAAGTCCACTAAACACGTGCAGAGCCGCACGCAACCACCAGGCTGCGCCGTTGCACCGCTGCAAAAACACTGACGCCTTGATGTGGCGGAATGGTGCATTGTACACAAGAAAGCCCCAGTGCAGGTCGAGGCTTGGGCAAAGGGCGGCCCCGGACACCCACCTGTTGTGGGGCATCCATACCGGCTCGGGTGGGCATTTTTCCCAACTATATTTAAGTTCGCTATTAAGAGCCGAGCGTGAGTTTTTCACATTCCTGGTCTATTCCCATTGATTCGTCTAAATTTCCATGGAAACTGAGGACCCCTCCGAAACAGCCACAAGTCTTGCCTTATAGGAAGACACTAATTGGTGTCAAGGAAGTATGCTGAAGCGATGCATCTCGACTGTGAGACAAGCTTTGCACGGCGGGGAGGAGCTACCTTTAGCCTGGGTCGTTAGCGGACGTTAGAGTGTTGTACGCGTGCAAGGAACCGTCAAGCAAAATGTTGACTTAAATATCTGAATTTGATCTCATCTGTAGTTCTATTATTCCTTACGGAAAATGTGTTCGGTAATCCAAGCAAATCAAGTTTAAAAAAAAGAAAAGCCTCCATATCACTATATATATATATATATATATATATATATCAATAAAATGTGAGATATTAGTGAGCAGGTGAGCCAGTGGTGCGTTCAGGGTTGACGGGCAGTTTGAGGACTGTCCATTTAGCAACATTGCAAGTGAGTTTTATCCGTTTGTCTAATCCGGGCGTGGCTCAGGGAAAGTGTTGTCGGCTTTGGGCAAGTCGAGCGCACACACAATCTGTTTAGCTGGGATTTATATATAGATATATGTGTGTGTGTGTGTGTGTGTGTGTGTCTCCAAAAGGCAAACGGCACTAAAGCCGGATTTGTAGTTTCCCTCTTCTCAGCTGCTGGATGAATAAACTGCTCCTAATCTTCTCTTTCAAATGGGATGTTACTGCAATTCATTCACATTAACGCCATTGTGTTGTGTTTTGTTAACCATTTCTGTGCAGGCCGTTGCGTCAAACTACAGGAATGACATTTTTTTTTCAATTGTCAAGGACAAACCTATGAAAATAATAATAATAATAATAATACATTCTTATTGTAAAATTACAACTTACATTTTTCACGTCAAATTGTAGTTTGGTTCCTGACTTCATTCACAAAGTTTGCAGTTTTTATCCACAATTCTAAAACTATTATCATATCAATGTAACACATAACCAGACAAGTTTCCATGTTTATGACTGTATTACTATTTTCTTGTGAAAATATGTAGTCATTGATGCCTACAATATTGCAACATTTCATTCTCACATTTGCAATATTTGCACTTTTCTTTCTGGTATACCCCTCCCTCCTTGAGCCGTTACCTTATCGTGGTGGAGGGGTTTGCGTGTCCCAATGATCCTCGGAGCTAAGTTGTCTGGGGCTTTATGCCCCTGGCAGGGTCACCCATGGCAAACAAGTCCTAGCTGAGGGACCAGACAAAGAACAGCTCCAAAAACCCCTATGATGACAAACAATTCAGGAAGACCTTTTCCCGGGTCACCGGGGCCGCCCTCTGTCCCCTATTGGCCGGGGACAGCTCGAAAGGGTAACGTGGGTCCCCCTTCCCGTGGGCTCACCACCTACGGGAGGGGCCATAGGGGTCGGGTGCGGTGCGAGCTGGGCGGTGGCCGAAGTCGGGGACCTTGGCGGCTACAGAAGCTGGCTCTAGGGACGTAGAATGTCACCTCTCTGGGAGGGAAGGAGCCCGAGCTGGTGTGTGAGGTCGAGAAGTTCCGACTAGATATAGTCGGGCTCGCCTCCACACACTGCTTGGGCTCTGGTACCAGTCCTCTCTAGAGGGGTTGGAATCTCTTCCTCTCTGGAGTTCCCCAAGGTGAGAGGCGCCGAGCAGGTGTGGGTATACTTATTGCCGCCCGGCTCGGCGCCTGTACGTTGGGGTTCACCCCGGTGGACGAGAAGGTACCCTCCCTCCGCCTTCGGGTGAAGAGACGGGTCCTGACTGTTGTTTGTGCCTATCCACCAAACAGCAGTTCAGAGTATCCACCCTTTTTGGAGTCCTTGGTAGGGTTGCTGGAGAGCGCTCCCGCTGGGGACTCCATCGTTCTGCTGGGGGACTTCAATGCTCACGTGACAATGACAGTGAGACCTGGAAGGGCGTGATTGGGAGGACGAGCCTCTGCAACATCGCGTGGACATCGGGGATAGTGCCTCTGGATTGGCAGACTGGGGTGGTGGTCCTCCTTTTTAAAAAGGGCCACCGTAGGGTGCGTTCCCTGGTAAGGTCTATTCAGGGGTGCTGGAGAGGAGGGTCCGTCGGGAAGTCGAATCTCAGATTCAGGAGGATCAGTGTGGTTTTCGTCCTGGCTGTGGAACATTGGACCAGCTCTACACCCTCGACAGGGTCCTCGAGGGTGCATGGGAGTTCGCCAGAGCTTGTCCGAGCTTGGTCCGCATTGCCGGCAGTTGGTCGGACTTGTGAGGTTTGGACTCCGCCAAGGCTGCCCTTTGTCACCGATTCTGTTCATAACTTTAATGGGCAGAATTTCTAGGCGTAGAGGGGGTCCGGTTTGGTGGCCTCAGAATTGCATCTCTGCTTTTTGCAGATGATGTGGTTCTGTTGGCTTCATCAAGCCATGATCTCCAACTCTCACTGGAGCGGTTCGCAGCCGAGTGTGAAGGGGCTGGGATGAGAATCGGCACCTCCAAATCTGAGACCGTGGTCCTCAGTCGGAAAAGGGTGCCATGCCCTCTCCGGGTTGGGATGAGATCCTTCCCCAAGTGGAGGAGTTTAAGTATCTGGGGGTCTTGTTCACGAGTGAGGGAAGAATGGAACGGAAGATTTGAAAGGCGGATCGGTGCGGCGTCTGCAGTGATGCGAACTTTGTATCGGTCCGTTGTGGTAAAGAAGGAGCTAAGCCAAAAGGCGAAGTCTCTATTTACCGGTCGATCTCCGTTCCTACCCTCACCTATGGTCACGAGCTGTGGGTCGTAACCGAAATAACAAGATCCTGGATGCGAGCGGCCGAAATGAATTTGCTCCGCAGGGTGTCCGGGCTCTCCCTTAGAGATAGGGCATCGAGAGGAGCCAAATGAGTTGGCTGGGGCATCTGATTCGGCTGGGGCATCTGATTCGGATGCCTCCCGGACGGTGAGGTGTTCCGGGCACGTCCCACCGGGACGAGACCCCGGGGACGGACGACCCAGGACACGCCGGAGAGACTACGTCTCTCGGCTGGCCCGGGAACGCCTCGGGATCCCCCCGGAAGAGCTGGACGAAGTGGCTGGGGAGAGGGAAGTCTGGGCGTCCCTGCTAAAGCTACTGCCCCAGCGACCCGACCTCGGATAAGCGGTAGAAAATGGATGGATGGATTTCTGGTATAAGTAGCGTACGTGGTAATATTGTGTTGTGCAAATCCCTTCACGTCAGCGCCATTGTGTTTTTTTTGCGTGCAGGCCGGGCCTCCTCAACATGGGCGAGTCGGCCACGCAGCCATGGCTGGCCGACACGTGGCCCAACTCGTGCTCCAACCACAAGAACTGCAGCATTAACTGCTGCGCCGCCGGCGACGCCAACAGCGACAGCAACCTGGCCACATACAGCCGGCCCGGTACGTGAAGCGCAGAAAGAAAAAAAGAACGCAACACCGAAACCACAAACAATAAGAGTGCACAGATAAGACAAAGGTGGGAGCTGCCAGGAGGAAGTAAAGTGTGATATCTGGGTTAGCTCCCCCGAGAGTTCTCTCTTATTTCTTTCTCTCTCTCTCTCTCTCTCTCTCTCTCCACAAGCACGACCTGCACAAATAAATAGTAGGATTAAGAGCAGGCGGCTGTGTTTGATTTCTCCCAGGCTGAAGTTGACATGTTTGCGGGCGGGGGGGGAAAGGGAACGTTCCTAAAGAAAGAAGAGACTCAAGATGTTGCGTTGGTACAGACTGTGAAATAAGTCGTGGTATACATAAAATAACAAAAAATAAGTCAATCTTAAAAGCAGCCAAAAGCAGCCTAGCTTCATAGCGAGCTAGCTGTCTGTGTGCTACTTTATTTGTTGGTCTGTCTGTCGGTTTTATCTCTCCAGCTATCATTCTGTTGATTGTTCTGTCATTTTATCTATCATTCTATCTATTATTATCTTTATCTTAAAACATCTAAGGAGCTATCTAGCCTCATAGCTAGCTACGGCATCTCTCACTTCGACTTCATCTAGCTAGCGAGCTAGTTATACTAAAATCTGTTAGGGTTAGGGTGAGACAAATGGAATGATCGCTAGCTACCCATTGATCACTGTCGATCTATAACTAGCGATTTTTTGGGGAATCGTTTTATTTTAATAGCAGCTAACGAGCTGCCGAGCTTCATCGCTACCCATGTTTTTGTTTTATAGCTATCTAGCTAGGTTTTGTCTAGCTAGCTGTCTATCTATCCATCTATGTATGTATCTATCCTAAAAGCCGCTAACGAGCTGTCTATTTACAGACATAAATAGCTATCTGTCTATCTAGTTATTTGTAAAAATGTATCAATCTAGGTATCTATATCTTGGTATACTGTACATACAAAAACAAAACAAAAGTCCTTGTTTGTCCTAAAAGCAGCTAATGAGCTACCTAGCGTCATAGTTCTATTTCTGTCTGTCAAGCTTCTACTTTTTATTAAAAGCTAGTTAGCTACTGTATCTATGTACAATCTAGCGTAAAAACAGAACAGAGTATGTTTGGTAGGTTTGGTAAGTGGTTTATTGAGTATAAGTAATCCTTGATAAATTGTGCATGTGGCCAGTGAGTGTAAACACACTTGACGTGCTGTGACGTGTTTAACAGGCTTTTGCATGACACCTGTGTGTGTGTGTGTGAGAGACACTAAATTACAAAATAAGATGATCAATTATCCAAACGCGTCTTCCGCTCTCCCGTAAACGGCCACGGCGTTTTGAGAGCGTTAGCCAATGACGAACCGCCTCAGTAACCCTGCCCGTGTCCTCCAGCCGACTGCATCGCCAATTACAACAGCCAGATGGACAATAAGCAGAGCGGCCTCCTGGTGCCCGAGCCGGGGGTGTACGGCGACGTGGACCTGTCCAACAAGATCAACGAGATGAAGACCTTCAACAGTCCCAATCTGAAGGACGGCCGCTTCGCGGGCGCCGGCGGCCAGCCCACGCCGTACGCCACCACGCAGCTCATCCAGTCGTCCATCATGAGCAACAACGACAGGGGGACTGCGGCTGGAGGAGGAGGTGGCGCGGGGGAGCTGAATGACAAGCACTGCTGGAAGCCCTCTGGCGGCATCCTGCAGCCCAAACAGGAAATGCAGTACAGCATCATGGAGCAAAACAAGCTGAACAAGGGTGAGTGCGAGGGGAGGCCCGCCCGCCCGCCCGCCCGCCCGCGAGCAGCCTGGTGGTCCCAAAAGCCTTCATCGTCACCATCCACCTCCTTCTCCTTCAACCTTTCCAATGTGGAAATCCATCGACGACACATCTTGACGCCGTCACTCTTTCCTTCCACCTTTTTGTGTGTGTGACATTTATCTAACCCAGGGGTGTCCAATGTCCGGCCTGCGGCTGTAAAATGAATGCTACATTCTCTAGCGTCTGTCTTTCGCCTACATAAGCCACGGAAACAAACCCGCTTAAATCCTCTGGTGGCTAGAATATTAATATTACAAGTAGCTCGCAATTGCGCTGGATAACCTCGAATACGAACAAAGACGCTCAAGTTCTTATATAGTGGGTGAGGGTCAAGGGTCGGCGCCGTTTTAGCCATGCCCCAAAAAATGAGGAAAACTGAAATGGTGAAACAAATACAATTTTACATACGTTCTCAGTCTTTGCACATTTTCAGCAGTTATCTGCAAACTCTCAAATCTCTCTCACCTTTAACAAAAAAAAAAAGCTGTGATGCAGCTTACCCCCCCACAAAACAATATATAATTGCTTAGCATTTTTTTACCTAGAGTTATTGACTGCGATTTGCGCCGTTTGTTAAAAGATGAAGAACGTCAAAGTGGCCTTCAATTTACAGAGAAAACCCCCTGGACACCCCTGATCTAACCCTTCATCAGCCGCCATGCGATGCGCTCTCATCTCTTCCGCTGCTACATTATCTGCATCATCTCCAAGGCTCATCTTCAGTGTCGGATTTCCAAAAGCAAAAAGACAACGTTATGTCTTTCGTCGCTCGGTTTTCATCGCTTTGTCAAAACTTAGTGAGGTTTTGTGGCGTTTGGGGCCTTTTTTTTCTCTGTACGTTTGCATGCTCAAATAGCTAAAACTCATGAATTGCATTTGTCACACTACTAACATGCCATAACATTTGTTTACTGAGGCTCGAGTTACACTGCAGGTCCAAGCGGCCAATTCTGATGTAATCTATTTCAGCGCACATTTGAAATATGGTGCCTTTTAATGTTTATTTGTGTTGCGCTCACATTGTCAGATGCTGGGTACATATCTGATTTTTACCCAGACCCGGAAGAGGCCCGATTCCGATCTGAAGATCACATTTGCCCGCTCGTCTCTTACGCTGCCATGGCGCATGTCCAAATTGTGCCACGTGAGAGAAAACAATCGTAATTGTGCCAGTTAAACCATGCAGTGTAAATCCAGCCTGTATGCGCAGCAACTATTGGGGCATTCGGATTATATACCTATTAGGTTATCTTTGGCACCGAAAAACAAGGCAAGGCAACAATTTTTAACCGATTTTTAATCTTGACCAATTGTTAAAATGTGAGACCCCACACTTGACGGTGCCAGTCGTGATTTTCCTCCCCTATGCCCGATGTCTTGTCGTAGTACCGAGACTGACTTGTGAAAGACTGATCGTGATTGTAAATATTGAACAGGTTTAACCATGACCATAGTCGGCCCAGATGTTTTCTAAGCAGATTCTGGTGGGACAAAAATGAAAAATAAGTAAAACACACTTAACACACCCCACACCACAGGATAATCTTTCAGAGACACCCGATAATTGGGCCTCTGCAGACTTTGATTGCAAAGGGGGGTGCTCAAATAAGACCCAATCACGGGTATGTGTCTATATATGTCTACAGTAGACATCAGTCCTCGCTTCAAATCTTGCAGAACGTCTTCCCAGAGGCTGAACTATGAGGACCAAACTCATATTTTTGCCCATTTTCACTTCCCGCGGGTGTAATAGCCAATTTCTTTTCCTGTTCCTCAAATCCTGCTCCTTAACAAAGAGACTTTGCTGTCACCTATTTATTACCAATCAGATCGCTACAGAGGCGGCGACGCCCCCATGATGCCGGCCACCATCCCGTACAACCACAGCCACGACAGCCACACCGGGGGCTCCTACAACAGCTCGGACCGAGGCAGCAGCAGCACCTCCGGTAGGACGTCGCTTACACGTTTGATGCAAACAACCTGAGCTAAAGTTAGCATCATTTCCAGTACCAGCTTGTTTTTTGTCACAGTAACTGCCTGAAAGAAAACACACACTTAGTTTTTTGGGGGGGCATTAGCGTCCCTAGTGCACAGAAAGTGGAAATGCCTTCTATTTCTTGATTTGTTTGGACAATCGGCAGCAGTTTGAAAGCAAGCTACTAACGCCTACAGGACGTAATGAGAAATTTAATACAAGTAAGAATTTGAATGTCGATTTTTTGACAAGTAATGTATTCGATTAAAGTGCGATTCATTACCAAGCCTCTGATTGTTTTGTTGTTGTTGTTGTTGTTACAAGTTTTCTCATTTGAGCCTTGAGCATTAAAAACCTTAGTCTTCTTTTACAGACTTTAAAAAAAATGTTCCTATCTTTGATTTGCATTTACTTCACTTTCATTTCCCGTAATGGGCTTTGCTTTAATTGTGGAAGTGCCACTTAATTCTGTCGGGGGGGGGGGGGGGGGACAAGGACAAATGGAAACACATTGGAGTTACGCCATGCAAGGCTGCCACCCTTAATGCCACGTATCCATTCTGATATCCCATTTCAAGTTGCAGTCGTTAGGCCTCACAGCTCATTGGTTCCCACTCTTGGTATTAATTGGGTGCTTATTTTTTCTTTTTTGCAGCATTTTCTTTACACACCGCGGGGGTAACTGACGCCTGCCTTTATCGCACTTGCTATTACTGAAGCCCTGAAAGGCACGTGGGCCCATTAAAAGAAAGTGTGAGCATTATTCATGCATTTATTCTGCGGTCCATTCACGCTCCGTTAGTCGTCTGTCAATCATTCGGGCTTTGAGCGCGAGGCGGTGTCAAAGGCCCTCTTGGAATCGTTGTTTATTATTATTCTTCGCATGATTGAATCGGCTTTTGTGGGGGCCTCGACATGGCAGAAAGCGCACCAATTTTGGCAAACGCGTGGATCCTAGTGAACGGATGTATTTTAGTGGTCCCCGATACCTCCGCCCCCCTGCCAAAATCACTTGGTAGCGCCCCCTGGAAAGTTTGAAGGAATTAGCCCCGGTACCAAGTTTGACAGAGCAACGTGAAATTTGGTGGACATGCCTATCCTGACAGGACGCACGGAAAAAAGATCTCAAGGACATATGTTCGAAATTTGAAAGGAAGCGGTTATTTGGGGACAGTTTCATTGTCCGTACTGTGATGGATTCTACGAACTAGGGAATTTGCCCATACGAGTCCCATTCGGAAGTAGCTGTCCTATTCTGATGGGCGACGCTAAATTGCCAAGCTTTCTTGCCGACGCCATCTCATGTGGGCAGAACATGGCGTTTCGCCATGACAAAATCTGCCCTCCTGTTACGCGTTTTGCCAAGTAGCACCAAGCTTTTTCATAACAGGACACACAAAAAAGTCTGAAGGAGCCTTGTCCGAAATTGAACAGGAGCTCGGCCACTTCGTGGATATTTCGAGGCTTGTACTTTGACAAACTCTTCTAGGGAATTCTCTCAGATGGGCATCAAACCAGCCATCCTAGACAAATGCGTGAGGGGGCACAGCACTTAGGCGGCATTGTAAGGGCATAACTAATGCAAAAAAAGTTATCAGGAACACAACGCTAAGATACAGTATGCGAGACCGTCAACAGACGTGGGCGAGACACAACAAGGGAAGATGCTGGGTGAGGCTGCGATGATGCGCAGCCAATCAGCTCACGGGATAAATCCGCTCGTGCTCTCATTGGTCGACGTCGCGCCGGGAACCAATCGCGCGCCCTGTTGCATGTACAGTACAGTACAGTACAGTACAGTAAAGTAAAGTACAGGCAAAGCCTCTGAGTCAACTCATCTCTTTGTTTGGCATGGAGGGAAATCTTCTCTCTCGTGCATCAACATGAAACAACGCGTATGGCTGCTGATATGGCTGTATTTTTGTCATTTTTATTTTTGGATGATTTTTTGGGGAAAAACCCGCAAAGCACTGAAGCGCGAAGTGGCGAGGGACCACTGTATTTACACTCACATTCACACAATTTAGTCTTCATGTTTTTGAACTCCATCTAACGAGACCATCGAACCACCCCTTTTTTCCGTGTTGCCCGCGATGCTAAATTGGGAAGCTTTTTTGTCGACTCGTCAAAGTTCGATGATCATTTTTAGGATTGGCCATGAAAAAGCCCCAAATTATCGCTGCTCGCATCTTTAACTCAAGTTGTTGTTTTTTTTTGCGTGTTTGATCGAGCAGGCAGCCAAGGTCAGAAGAAGGGAACGCGCACCCCCAAACAGCCGAAACAGAGCACAATGAATTGGGCTGACCTCCTGCCTCCCCCGCCCGCCAACCCGCCCCCGTCGCGCAACGCCGAGGACTGCTATGACGGGTATGATCTGCCCGAGGGGGGTTTAATCTGTGTCAAACCTTGATGGAGGGACGCCATGAATATTTACCACATGTTTTCTTGTGTTGAAAAACACGCGCGTCTCCGGCAAATGATGTGGAAATAATGAGCCTTCACTTCCCTCCCCGATGTTGACAGCTGCGACCCAGACATGCAGTGCTCCATGCCGCCCTGTCACATGTACCTGCAGCCCGGCGAGCTGGAGGAGGAGGAGGAGGAGGAGGAGATGGAGATGGAGAGGGGGCCCACCCCTCCCGTCCGGGGCACGGCCTCCTCCCCCGCCGCCGTGTCGTACAGCCACCAGTCCACCGCCACGCTCACGCCCTCGCCGCAGGAGGAGATGACGCCGATGTTGCAGGAGGCGCCCGACAGTCACGAGCGCAGGTAAAGTCATCCCGCGCTACGCTATATCGCACGATGACCGTGTCGCAGATTGTGCTTTTACACCTTTTTTCCGTCTTCTCAGTTGTCCGTCTAGCATACTGTATGTGGTTCCAATTTGGTAGCGATCAGAAGAAATAACTACGATGACTTTGTTTTGAAAGGATTCACAGAAATGGCCAAAATGCCGGAGTTCCAGTGGCAGGGATGGGTTCTTGAGACGTTTTTGTGGGTCGAAAAAATGTCTTGTTCCGAAGTGAATCTGGCTTCATAAGCTGAATAAAAACAAAAAAAATCCCAAATTAAAAATCCCAAAAAATTTCAAAAGGCAGGCGGTTGATTTTACCAATGTGTCAATTCACTTTCAATTTTGGCTTTTTTTGCACAGGCGCTGACAAAAACTCAACTCTTTCACCATCTGACAATAAACCAGTTTCAAATTTAGTAGCGATCAGAAAAATCCAAATCTGTTGGCCAAGTTTGTATGGAAATGAGCAGTATGACTCTTTTCAAACCAAAAGGTCAGCCTTCCTCCGTCTTTTTCTTGAGACTTTTTTGTGGGTCTCCTCATGATAGACATGGCTACCAAAAATGACCGTTGGTGCCGAGCCCATTTTGGGGTTGGCGCTGTAGCTTCGGTTTGAGCGATGCTTGTTAACGTTCTCCTCAACCGGGCCCTCACTTGTTCACTTGCAAGGCGCCACGCTGTGAGCCCCCCGCCCCTCTCACCCTCACACACATACGGCTACATCGCCAGCCCCCTGGATGGCATGGAGGAGGACGACGAAGAGGAGATACCTGAGGAAGACGAGGAGGAGGAGGAGGACACAGATGCCGACGTGGCCAAGATGCACTACCACCACACCCACCCCCACGCGCACCCCCACCACCCGCAGATGCACCCGCGCCGGCTGCTGCTGCGGGGCATCGAGCAGACGCCGGCGTCCAGCATGGGCGACCTGGAGAGCTCTGTGACGGGCTCCATGATCAACGGGTGGGGCTCCGCCTCCGAGGAAGATAACGTCTCCTCGGGGAGGTCCAGTGCCGTCAGCTCGTCGGACGGCTCCTTCTTCACGGACGCCGACTTCGCGCAGGCTGTAGCGGCTGCCGCGGAGTACTCGGGCCTCCGGGTGGCCAAACATCCCGGAATGCAAGGCCAGGAAGCTGCGGCGCTGTCGGGTAGGTTCACTAGAGACGTAATAAGGCAAAATACGGGGGCTAGGTTATTATGAGAACAAAACATCGTACGTGACATTTTTAAGGCCACAGGGGGACGATCGCACAAACGCGGCTTCCGTGACATAACGTATGCTCCGCTTTTGCTTTCTCAGCGCGGAAATACCAAATCAACCCGTCGGGCCGCCGTCCCGGCAGCCCGGTGTCCACGGACGGCAGCATGAGTATGGCGGCGGTGCACAGGAGGCCTCCGAAGAAGCAGAAGCAACACCCGCCCGCGGGGAACCAGAGACGTGAAGCCTACAGCGAAGGTAGCGCGCCGTTCTTCACCTCCATTGGAAAAACACTACAATGGTTCCCGGCTGACTCTCACTCGCTTTGCACGACAGCGGTCAATGCTAACATGAGCTCTGGTGTCCGTGGCTAAAATACATTCACGTAGCGTATAGCAGCGGTAGCCGTTGAGCTCCATTACTCCACAAGCATGCAAATGGCCTCTATTCTCTCCGCAAAGATGGACGACGAACGTGGGAAACGTTGCCACGTCGGGTCTGCGAATCGTCTTCCCTCGCTTCCAGTCCTCGCGGGGCTCGCCCGGCCGCTTTTTGGCCGGCCCGTTAATGAAATTGATGAAATGATTAGAAACATAAAAAACAGATCATAAAATGTCATCATAAAGTTTTAGTAGCATGTTTTCCCCCCTTTTACTGCTCTTGCTTATTGCTCGGCGAAATTCATATAAAGTAGATTAGATGGGCCGATCCCAAAAAAAAATGGCCTTACGAGCCACGCACACACAATAGACCTGTGAGGATCGTCTGCACCGTCGTTTTTAACAGAACAACTGAATAAAAGCTCTTGTCGCCGTTGGGCAGAATACTGACACACATATAGCATCCAGATGGTCAATATTTCACGAACAAGTGCTCTGTGAATTTTGAGCTCATTTCCAATGATGTCAATATTCGGTGACTGGGAGCGCAGCAACATCCGTACAACAGCACGTCTCGGTGGCTGGCTTTAGGAACCGAGAAGAAATCACTTCGACAAATGGAGCTACGGCTCTGTATTAAATATATATTAGGGATGGGACGACCTTGACCCTTGAACTACCAATCAGTCGAGCACATTAAGAAAGCAAAGAATCCGTGGTTGGCGTTCGGTAGAAGGTTTTAACATTTCGAATGCATTTTGTCATCATACAACCCAAGTGTGGCACCCAACACGGATGAGATAAAGCTTGTTCAAATCGTCACCGCGCTACTATTTCATATGTTCTGCGATTTGGACAAAAACAACAACAACAGATGTTCAATCAGATGTCCCCAAACATTTTGTGGCTCCAACTCAGCATTTGGAGTCCAGCGTCCGGCGTTGCGGATGTGCTGCCGGCGCCAGCTGAACCTCGAGCGTCGGAAGCACTCGACGGCGACATTTAATGTCCGGCTGAGCGGCGGCTTTACATTCAGCCCCCCTGCGCCCCCGCGCCCCCCGCTTCCGCTTCCTTATATTCCGTTCCTGTCCTCCTCTTCCTCTTCCCTTGAGCTGCGAGGGCTCGGCCTGACAGTCCGTCCGTCCGTCCGTCCGTCCGTCCTCCTGCTGATTGCATTTGATCTGAATGGATTGTTTTTCATTTGGAGGCTATTGCCGACAGCCCCCGCCCCCTTGCCCTCCCCCTCACCCATCCTGTCTCCTGCCGCAGCCCGTCCAGCCACTTGCACGATCTGGACGGGAAAAAAAAAAAAAAAAAAAAAAAGATATATATATATATAAAGTTAATACTATTCAAGTATTTTTGAATGTACAATTCTATGCTTCAAAAAACATGTAATTTTTTTTCAGAGCATTGTGATCAGTCAACTCTCAATGGTTATTATCATGATTATGAAGTTTTTATTTGCTCCAGCGTGAGCATATTCTTCAATTGATTTGAATCAATATAGAGGAAAAAAAGCCCAACTCTTTTTTTTAGCTTCCAATACATTCTTGGATTGATTGATTTTTTTAATATTCTCCCATAAAGACACATTAAATCGATTCAAAACAATAGAGTGGCAGCTTGAATTGTTCTTCTTAGAAATTCCGATTTCATATCTCTTCCAGTGGCTTTCCACACACTGCAATCTTTTTATAAGCCGCTTGCCTCGGCCCCATCTTTGACCTCCTCCTTTTGCACAGTGCATGTGGGGGGGCAAGCAAAAGATCTGCAGCGCCCCTCCTCGCTGACCTCCTTTTTTGTCTGCCACCTCCACCTCGTTCATCCTCCCCTTGCCCATTCGCGAAATGTGAAGTCCGGATTGCTTCCCGTTTGTTTGTATTGTGCGACGTAGCGGTTATCGTGTCGTTTGTCCCGCAGATCTTCCGCCGCCACCCGTCCCCCCCCCGGCGGTGCTGAAGTCCCCCACGCATCCCTCCAAGGCGGGCCCGGAGGGCCGGGCGGCGGTCTCCCCCAAATCGGGAGAGGGTCGAGACAAGAGAGGGGCGGCGGGAGCGGGGGGCTACCGACCCAAAGAAGGCTCGGACCCCAGAACCGGCTCGTCGGAACGCAGGGAGGTCCAGGAGAGACAAAAAGCGCACGGGGGCAAAGGCGGCCACAGGGGGCGCCAACAAGCAGGTACCACACCAAATGGTTTTACCGGAGCCCCCTGGCGGTTTCGGAAACCAAACGTTTGAAGCGTCATTTTAGCCCCTGAAGTCACTTTGAAATGCGGTCGTCGTTCGTGTCTGTCGTGAGTCGACGCACGAAAAAAGTCACGCTTGAATAGACACGGGGGGTCTGCCATTTTGCTGAGCATTTTAGGGTCCTGGGGACTTTGCCCGATCGCAAACGACATACATAGATAGATGATGCTAAGTTTTGAACGGTTTCAGTTTTTATCACGGCAGCAAATAATAATCACAAAACTCGAGGAAGGATTTTATTTCGACAAATTCAGCCCCTGAAGCCAATTTCACTTAGCCAAATGGAATTTGGTAGTAGAACCAGAATGCTTTGAAGCGGCCATTTTAGGCGATGCTAAATGGTGAACCATTTCAATTTTTGGTTGACGACTGCCCATAAAACACAAAACTAATCAAATCGAATGAAGGATTTTTTTTTTTTGGGGGCCCTGACAGCCAATTTCCATCCATCCATCCATTTTTTTCTTTTACCGCTTCTCCTCACGCGGGTCGCGGGCGTGCTGGAGCCTATCCGAGCTATCTTCGGACGGGAGGCGGGGTTGACCCCGAACCGGTCGCCGGCCAATCGCGGGCCACAGAGAAACAAACAAGGAGGCTTTACGCGACCAGGATTTTTGGCGCCGTTTCAAGAAACGAAATGTTGTATTTTCATTCTTGGGTGTGGCCAGAAATCATCTGCGAAGCTCGGTGCGGCTTCGTCCAACGGTGAGCGTTTGTGTCCGACAGGTACAGAGGACATTCGGCCGTACAGCCGACCGCAGTTCCCGGCGGTCAACGGCCCGCGAGACCCGAGCTCCTCCGGCTCCGTGTCCTCCAGGGGCTCGGGGGGGCGGCGGAGAGGCGACGCCGGCTACAGGAACGCCGCCGACGTGAGCCTCGGCACCGTGGCGGCTTTCCAGACGGGAAATGAAGAGCTTGAGGTACGAAATATTGTGCGAGCAACAAAAATGTGTGACGCTAACGTCATCGTCTTGCTCTTCTTGTCCAGATGGCGGAAAGCTGAAGAAGATGAAAAGGAGGTTTTTTTAGTTTGTTTGGGGGGGGGGGGGGGGGGGGGGGGTTGTTTTCTCTTCTAAATATCTCAGTATTTCACCGCCATGTCAGCTGCCGCCCACACCGTACGTCATTTCTTTACAAAACATGCCGACGTCATCTTTTTTTTTTTCTTCTAATTTATCCCGATTGGAGAGATAAGGAAATGGAAAAAATGGTGTATTCCAGTGCACCGCGAGGGTATTTATGGTTCATTCCAATGCAATATGGAGTGAAAACAGGGGGGAAAAAAAGGCTCTCGAGCTACTTTGGGTTGAGTCGGCACACAAGCGTTACTGAAAGATGCGAGCGGCGAGGGCCGGCTGGACTTTGCGTGTGTAAATATGCGTACAACATGTCATACGTCGTCCCGTTGCGGTACCTCCATTTGTATTCCCCGGTTTTGTTTTTGGTTGTTTTTTTTAAAATGCCAATCCTAATTTTATTATGCCAGTAAATCAAAATATTTGATCATTTCCCTCCAATTGTGTAAATTGCAATATTATTTAGCAACCTCAAGAGTGTGCCACTTTGGGATTTGTCTTTCTTTTTTTTTTGTAATGCACTGTTATGTTTTGTGTCGTCGTCAATGTTTTTTGCTTTGGTTTTTGTTTTGTTTTACATTGGTTTTAAAAGCACAATCACTAAAACTTTATTTTAAACCATTTTATCTATTAACCTTTTTGTCTTACCGGCGGGAAAACACAGGTTAAGACAAAGGAGTCTAGTTAATCATGATGATGATGATGATGATGATGATGATGATGTTCATAAGTTTAGCTGTTTTTATTTTTTTTTTGCGAAGGCTCGTCTCTCGCTTCGGTTCTCAAGTGACGAGAAATTCCCCAAGAAAAAAAAGAAAGTACAGAAAAGGCAAAGGACAGTTCATGTGAATCACAGCTGCAATGTAAATATTTGTTTGGCATTGACCGTAATATCAGCGATCGCACACGAACCTGACGGGGGAAGAAAACAAAAAGGCTTACCTTTGTCGACTAAATGCACTTAAAAGAATGTTTTGTCAAAGGAGTCACTTGGAGGCAAAGGGTGGGGCGGGATCTGGAGAGGAGCAAGAGGTTGCTTCGGTGGACAACACAAAACCGGAGGCGACCGAGCTCCGTTGGTCTTTTGAAAGGGAGCAAAGGGTGCTGTTGTTTATTCATAGGACATCTTCAAACATTTGTTTCGTAACGCAAAAAAAAAAAAAAGGAAAACAACTGCAAAAAAAATGGAGGAATAATAAAAGACAAAATCAAACTCATGTGTGTGTGCGCTTATGTGTTGGTTTCAGTTTGGGATTTGCTTCTTTTGCGTGTCAGCGTAGCAGCACGCCCAAATAGAAAACAAACGGACAAAGAACAAGTTGCCGCTGATATTAGCGGGACGTTTTTGCTTCTACTCCTTTTTGGAACGTGTACTTTGACTTGATTTCCATTTTTGGGGGTTTCAAACGAAAGACTTCAATCTATTTATCAATATTTATAGTACATGTTGCATTTTTGTCCAATATTTTCATTTTTATTTGTTTCATGTTTTATCTTTGCCATCTAATATATTTGTGTATTTTTTTCTCATTATTTAGCACACTTTTGACTTATTTATTTGATCATATTTATGTCTAGTATATTTATTTGTTTCCTAATTTTGGGGTCCTATTATTTAAAATGTTGTTTTTTTGGGGGGGCCATTGTTTTCCATCTTTTTGTACATTTCAATATTTCCGTATTTTTTTCCCTTAATGACGCCTACTTTCCATACTTTTTCAATGTATTATTCTGTGCGTTTGACGGGAGGCAATATTTCCCAAATGAGCGCGTTTGGGCGCACCTCACGCACGGTTTGACTCGTGAGCAAATCCCAGACGTACTTAACGCGATAACACGGGTAAGTGTGATCATTTTGCCAGCAATTGAAACATTTCCAAGCGTTCCATCTGTAAATATCTATCAGTTTTTCGCCGTCTTTGCGACCGAGGCCCCTCGCGGCCTAATTTGCACTTAATTGTGCTTCGTTCACACTTCATGTTGTGTTTGCGTATCAATACGTCTGCCCGCTCTGGCAGGCCCCGGTGATCGATTTGAACAAGGAGCTTTTAGTATGCACAAGCGGTACTACTCGATGTGGGTCAAACGCAGCCCCGATAGGAGAAAAGACATCGATAAATTGCATTTTAGCTCATCGAAATCCAGGGATGGAGCATAAAAGTCTATTTCTGTATTCAATATCACAGCAGTACGTCGTGACCGAAGGTGCACCTCGGCCTTGGGTAACCATAGAAACGGCAGCAGCTTTAAATGAGAAGGCCCTCAGAACTGGTTGTAACCCTTTAGCCAAAGCCCACCAGCACTCCCAACGTTGATTTCTGATTTCTGATCCAACTGGGACATTGTAAGCCGAGAAAGGAACCTTACTGCGTTTGCGATGTTACGAAGTGAAGAATCTCTTCAAATGTGAAGAAAATGTATATAGCAAAAAAATGTAAAGTTCGGAAACGCCTCATGCCTTTTAATGACGTCTCCATTCGCGATATTCAAAGCGAGACGCTCTAAACAAGGAAACTGTTTTTTTTCCTTTTGGCGATTGTCTGCCGTCTGCTTCGTTAACGTCCCAATTAAGCCGACATCTGCGTGTTGTCACCGTCGCACGTGCGCGTCAAGAATCTTTTTTTTTTAAGAGTCTCCAGAACTCATTAATTTCAGTCCAGAGGTGGGAACAGTGGATATAAAAAGTCCACACACCCCTGCTCAAATGCCACATTTTTTACGGTATAAGAAAATGGGCCAAGAGAATTCATTTACAATTTTTTTTTGTTTTGTTACCTGTACAACTTGATTTTGTTTTCTAAATCTTTTCAAGAGCGGAAGGAAAAATAAAGAATTGAAATGAGGAGGTTGCAGAAGTGTACACACCCTCTTATAACGGGGACGCGGCTGTGTTCGGAATGACCCGATCACGTTCAAACTCGTCAGCGCACACGGGGCCCCTTTTAGAGGGTCTCTGATTAGCTCCCAAGTGAAGTTTAGATGTTCTAGTAGGCTTTTGCTGACATTTTGGGACGCTTCCAAGCAGAAGCCTGAAGGAGGGAACCTTTCTTTCGAGGTATCTTGAAAATGCTGATTTTCAAATAGCCGAGTTGACTCTGAAAGTCTGACTGGCGTCAAGTCATGGTAGAACATTTTTGGCTCTTCTCGTGAAGGTCCTGCTGGTCCTGGTCCAGTCCTGCCAAGCAGACGGAGGACGCCACTGATGCTTAGCCTGGACGAGATCTCCAGAAAAGAGCATCCAAGTGCGGCCCCTCTTCGTACCACCGTCTGCTGGGCCAGACTTGCTCCTTATCTCCTTATGTTCCAAAGTCTGCTCAGAGTCTCTTTTTTTGGGGGGGGGGCAGCTCAGTGTTAGTGTTTCCTTGTAAATTCTGACATTCACATTTATTGACAACTTGTTGTTTTAACAGTAGTATAACTTCATTTTCATGACTTTTTCAAAGAGGGGTTTCATTCCAGGGTTATCGTTCCAAATAAAGGTTTCCAGACAGGGTTCGGGTTTCAAAGAACGGTTTGTCATTCCAGATTTGTGTTTGCAAATTGCATTAGGGTTTCAAACAGGGTTTGAGGTTCAAGTCAGGGTTTCGTGCCAAGGATATCGTTCCAAATGAAGGTTTCAAGCAAGCACTCTGGTTGGAGTTTGAAAGTAGGGTTTCAAGCCAAAGTGGGCGTTCAAAAGTAGTCGTCCAATTTAGGGTTACAGATTCTAATTAGGGTTAGGATCTCAACTCGGGATCGGCGAGGGTCGTGTTTGCGCGGGCGTAGTTCCGTTCAGGTGTACCTAACGTTGTGTCCCGCGAGTCACTCGGCAGACTCCATTGTGCCAGTAAAAGCCCCCTCGGCGCTCGTGGAGTCACATGGCCACACCGCCGAGGAGCGCTTCAAATTCTCAACGAGGATGAGACAAAGAAACAAAGAAGGCCGCAAATCCAGAAGCAGTGCAAAGGCCGAGACGTTCCAAAACCCCCAAAACAATTGCATTCATCTCCTGACATTTCTAGATTGGGTTAACCTTTCTGCTACCATTGGTCCTGCTTATTAGTCTCCTTTTTGTTGAAGTCAAATAATAATGGATACAGACGTCCGTCGGCCAATCGGACGCGGTTCCTTTTATCTGCTCCGAGCAGCGAAAGGATGAAGACCTCGCTTAAGGTCGGGGGAGAGCTCGTGATGGTCAAACAAGCGAATGGAAAGAAGAAGAGAAAAAAAACAACTTAGTTACTTCATTCTGTTCCATTATGATGAATACAATAAAACAATGAAATATTATTCTATGTCAAATTTACAATTTGACACAAAATGAAAAATATTTGTACATTTCATACTGTAAAAATACTTCCTGCGTTTGTGTACTGTATTAAAAAAAACAACAACAACTGATGATATCATTCTAACTACAAATCTAACGGTGACTTTGAACTTTTACCCGGTATAGTAGCGTTTTAAAATCTGTTCAAAAACTTCCAAATCAAATTCTCGGTCTTTGTTAGCTGTTTGTGAAATTTTGTACTCCGACGCTACATTCCGTCGCATCCTGTGCATCTCCTGGGGGCTAAGCCCCCCCCCCCCATAAACGATCAAGCGCTTGCCTCTTGGACGCAGTATGCAGGTGTCCCTAATGGAGTGTCCGTTGAGATGTTTTCCGTTGCAGCGGCACTAGCATGAGGTCCCAAGTTGGAATTACCTGCGCATAATTGGAATGATTCCCTATCATGATGTATATTGCAATCCATCTTTATAATTACCGCGCACTAAACCACCCCCCCCCCCCCGCCCAATTTGTTCCTCTCTAGATCGCTCGCAATTAAGCATCTTTAGAGAAGGAGGAAATGACTGCTTTTGTGGTCTCATTTTTCACGTGCATCACCAATTAATACATCACAACAGTGTGTGTGTGCGTGTGCGCGACCGTGCATCTTATTATCATATTACGCCTTCACTCATTAGCTTCTCGCTGTTACGAGAGGCCGTCTGTTGGGGGAGGAACCAAGTAGGAACAACTTCGGACTGCTCTGCTCAAATTTGACACCTTTGGACATTTAACAGCAGTAAAAAGACCCAAAATGTCCTTATTTCAGAGTCCAAGTCTTGTCTTTTTCTGGCACAGCTCGTTTCAAACGAGGGTTTCAAGTGAGGATTAGGGTTTTAAATGAGGAGTGGAACCCCAGATTATGGTGTCCTACAAGGGTCAAGGTTTGAAATTGTGGTCCGGTTTCTCAGGTCAAGTCTCAAATTTCATGTCAGTGTTCGCGGTTCAAAGTGAGGCTTCGGTTTTGAAAAGAGGGTTAGGGGGAACAAAAACGGGCTCAGTCTTTGCAGACAGATACAGAAGATGGATATGGTTGAAAATCCATTTCTTTCAGTACTCGTACATTAAACATTTGGGAAAAGATTTGCCTCATTTGGACATAACAAATCATTTCCTCGGTTTGTTGTGTGCGTGCGGCCTCGTTTCTCCTGACACACTTGAGCGCCTCGTCTCATCTTCGTGCGGTTGGCGCGACGCGTGGTGACCACGTCGCGGGCTTTCTTTCATTTCCTCTTGTCGTCCATCACGCAGCAGACGGCTGCGATCTCGTCGTCCTCGGCCCCCCCCCCCCCCCCCCCCCCCCCCCCCCCCCCCCCCTCCAAAAACAAACAAACAAACAAACAAACAAAACCTCCCAAAGTCCATCCAGGAAGTCCGGAATTGGTCGCACGCTTGTTGTTGTTGTTGTTGTTGTTTTTCTATCTGGGAAAGAGTACACACCTCTTTGTAACATTTACCAACAATTGGCTTGGTAGGTTATAACATAGTAATACTTGTGTTATGCTTTCAAATTTTGGTTTTCAAGTCAGTGGTAGGGTTCAAATCAATGTTAAAGGTCAGGTTTCCAGCAAAGGTTAGGTTTTCAATTTCAGGTTTCAAGCCAATGTGGAAGGTTCAAAGTATGGATTCATTTTCAAAATTAGAGTTTCAAGACAGGATTAGGGTATCAAATTAGGGTTTCGAGCTTCTGAAGTTTTGGCTTAGTGCTATTGAGTCCGTTCGGAGCTTCTTCCATGCTATCTATCTATCGAATCGAATCTATTCTATTTTCTTAAAACCCTGACTTGAGCTCCTCCTTCCCGGCTTCAAAGCCTAACTTGAAACCTTACTCTTGACTTGATTCCGAACCCTAACGCTATCTTGTTGGAAAGCCAAACCGTGACTTGAAAGACTAAAATGAAATCCTCAGTGTTGTTTGAAACCCTAACCCTGGCTTCAAACCCTAAACCCTGAATTTGAAACATCCATTTCGAAAACCTAACCTTTGTATGAAATCGAAACCGTGGCAACTTGAAACCCTAACGCTGACGTAAAAAAAAAACCTCAGATTTTAAAAGCCACAACTTTTTTTTTCCTTGATCGGAAGCAACAAACTTTGAATGTGCTCTTTGTCATTGTTTATGGAACAGAGCTCTCATGGTAACGTAAGAGAGAGTAAGAGTTACGTAAGAGTTTGCCGGGTCTCATTTTCATCTCCCATTTCCGGCCCGTCAGCTCGGCTGAGCTCAGACGCGGCGGCCGATGTTGCGCCGGGACCCGACCTCCGCGTCCTTGCCACTTCGTCTCGTGTTCGTTGGCGCGTGAGATGTGCGCTCGCGGCGTGAAACTCCTCGAGGAAGTCACTGGAAGCCGTGTCGACCCGCTCGGCCTCGACAGGAAGTGTTTGCGCTCTGACTCCAAACGCTTTTTTTTTATTTTTTTAATCCGATCATCTCATATTCCTCCTAATTCCTCCCCCTCATCATATCTTGTTAATACGTTATTTAATGAGCCACACTTGTTACAAGTGTTTAGATTAATTATACATCGCCCAATGTTGATCTGATTAAAAAAAAACACAGATGAAACATTTCTCCTATTCGGCATAAGTGGGCCCTTCCTTATCTCCTTGACGACAGAGCACAACGAGTTTTGACAATATTGTCTTTTGAAGAGAACTATTCAAACAGATGCACCCAAGCAGTGGCGGTGCTAGACCGATTTTAGTGGGGTGGCCAGACTGGGGCCGAGGATTTTTTCCAGAGGGACCAGACAACAGTCCAGTCAAAAATCAACTTGGTTGGTACATGAAAATCCATAAATGAACAGGGGGGCAAGCACTACCCCCCTCCCCGGCCCCCAAGAACCACCACTGCCTTCGAGGCCAGATGCACTAATACATTTGGAGTAAAACGGTCAACGGTTGAATTCCACTTGACGAATATAAGCGTCCTTGGCAGTGAATGAGTGAATCGGTAGCCCAATCTAGGAGCTTGCTTCATGCCAAGTTTCAAGCTCATATTGCCAGACAAATTTGACGACTTCAATATTCAGGCAGCTGTACAGACGGCGCTTTTAACAGGCAAAGAAAAAAGGGACATCTTTGCATCATTTCCTTGCGTCTCCTCGACATTCCTCCATCTCATCGTGTTAATTTGCTGCTTCAGTGACACACATCATTGAGGGGGGCTGGTTTTTAATCCCGGCCCCCCTCACCCGTCCCTCCTTGTACAAGTCGTGCGCCCACGCGCCATTCAAATTATGAAGCATAATAGCGACAAAGATGCATTTCTAAAGGCTTGGCTTCCTGCCTGACTTGAATGCCGCCGCCGCCGTGTTTACGCCTCCCACACGTGCCCCCCCCCCCCCCCCCCCCCCCCACCTCTGCCTCGGCCACCCACCCTTTGCCGCCGCCCCTTCCATATCTCATCTTTAGGAGCGGAGACACGTAGAGAGCTGCTGAGGTGAATCATTTCATTTCCAGGAGAAATAGTGCCCGTGTCTTATCGTGTGACTCATTCAGGGGTTGTGAAGGCCTTCAAGGGAAGAAGGTGAAAGGTTTCCTGACCCCACCCCTTCCGGTCAAAGCGGCGACGTTATTCATTCGCCTTCCGGGAGGAGGCACACGCGACATTTTTTTGCGTCTCTCGGCTGCTTTTGTTGTCGTACATCCAAAGCATCGTAGCCACACCTCCTCTGGGAAATACGCTCAGACGAATGGGATGTGGTCGTTGCCTGTGTGGACAAGATGATCAAAGGGCTTCGCAGGCCCACAGCTGACAAAAATCTGTGACATCTTCTTATCTGAACTCCCCGACTGTGCCAGGAAAAACTTGAAACCCAATTTGGGGAAAAGAGAAGAAACCTGGAGAAGCCATTGCAGATGGAAGACCAGGCTGCAATCGATGTCGAGTAGGCAACATCTATCACTTGTGATGACGCTGTACAATGTCACTGAAAATAGCGCAAGAGCTCATTTAAAGAGACGGGAAAAAGCGGTTCTTCGGCAGGACCTGACCCGGTCGGTTGAGGCAACGCCTCCGGGGAAGCGGTCTGCCTCAGATCTCGTCCCGGTCGGTCGGTGCAGAATCCATAAAATTACAGCCTCAGATTCCGTCATCCCCACCTAGCTCCTCTCCAAGCAGAGGAAAAGTGGCAGTAAAACAGGCTCAAATCCCCATGTCACGGGGTAAGGCAACTTGCATACTACATGTGATTTAAATAACCGAGAGAGTCGAAAAAGAAGTCTGAAGTCGAGATTTAAACATTTCTACTGAGGTAGCAGCTCTCATTTCCGCGTTCCAGAGTAGCTCACGGAGTCGCCAGAAGGGTCAGGGTGTCGTGAGCGAACTAAGTCCGCAAGATAGGGAAGTGTCCTATTTCACGTGGAAGTAAGAAAACCTTCAAATCGCATCTCAGTTGGACCGGGAGCCAATGCATCGCCGTAACGTGATCGAACGCCCTCGTCGAAAGTCGTTTTGTTCTTACCTTACCTAACAGGAAAAAAATCTGAAATTTTGTAAAATCATGTTTCTCAATGCATTTGGCAAACATGTAAGAATGAAATATTTTAGAAACGATCCGTGACTTTAATTGTCAGACGTTCATGTTGCATTTTTCCAACTGAGGCCTCTCTTTGTCCTTTTTGGTTTTGTTTTCTGTAATAAATGCACAACCCCGATTCCAATGAAGTTGGGACGTTGTGTTAAACATCAATAAAAACACAATACAATGATTTGCAAATCATGTTCGACCTCTATTTGATCGATGACACGGGATAGGCTGCGACCCGAGTGAGGAGAAGCGGCTGGATGGATGGACACTACAAAGACAAGATATTGAATGTTCAAACTGATCAACTTGATTGTTTTTAGCAAATAACCACTAACTTGGAATTTGATGGCTGCAACGAGTTCCAAAAAAGCTGGGACAGGGTCATGTTCACCGCTGTGTTACGTCACCTTTTCGTTTAACAACATTCAAGAAACGTTTGGGAACTGAGGACGCTCATTGTTGAAGCTTCGAAGGTGGAATTCTTTCCCATTCTTGCTCGATGTACAGCTTCAGCCGTTCAACAGTCCGGGGTCTCCGGCGTCGTCTTTTACGCTTCATAATGCGCCGCACGTTTTCAATGGGAGACGGGTCCGGACGGCAGGCAGGCCAGTCTAATACCCGCACTCTCTTCCTACGAAGCCACGCTGTTGTAACACGTGCAGAATGTGGTTTGGCATTGTCTTGCTGAAATAAGCAGGGGCGTCCATGAAAAAGACGTTGCTTGGATGGCAGCGTATGTTTCTCCTAAACCTGTATGTACCTTTCAGTATGAATGGTGCCTTCACAGATGTGGAAGTTACCCATGCCATTGGCACTAACACAGCCCCATACCGTCACAGATGCTGGCATTTGAACTTTGCATCCATAACAGTCCGGATGGTTCTTTTCCTCTGGCCCGGAGGACACGACGTCCACAATTTCCAAAAACAATTTGAAATGTGGACTCGTCGGACCACAGACCACTTTTCCACGTTGTGTCAGTCCATCTTAGATGAGCTCGGGCACAGAGAAGCTGGGTGTTGTTGATGAATGACTTTTGCTTTGCATAGTAGAGTTTCAAGTTGCACTTCCGGATGTCGCGCCGAACTGTATTGACTGACATTGGTTTTCTGAAGTGTTCCTGAGCCCACGCGGTGATATCCTTTACACTTTGATGTCGGTTTTTGATGCCGTGCCGCCCGAGGGATCGAAGGTCACGGGCATTCAATGTCGGTTTTCGGCCTTGCCGCTTCCATGCGGTGATTTCTCCAGATTTTGATGATATTATGGACCGTAGATGATGAAATCCCTCAATTCCTTGCAATTGTACGTTGAGGAACATTGTCGACTATTTTCTCACGCACTTGTTGACAAAGCGGTGAACCTCGCCCCATCTTTGCTTGTGAATGACTGAGCAATTGAGGGAAGCAATCATGGCACCCGCCTGTTCCCAATTCGCCTGTTCACCTGCGGGATGTTCCAAGTGTTCCAGGTGTTCGATGAGCATTCCTCAACCTTCGCAGTCTTTTTTGCCACCGGTCCCAGCTTTTTGGGGAACGTGTTGCAGCCATCAAATTCTAAGTTCATGATTATTTGCAGTTTGAACATGAAATATCTCGTCTTTGTAGTGTATTCAATGAAATATAGGTCGAACAGGATTTGCAAATCATTGTATTGTCTTTTTCTTAATGTTTAACACAACGTCCCGACTTCATCGGAATTGGAATTGGGCTTGTCTAAAACCAAATCAGCAAGCAGATGTCTGGCTAATCAAGAGTTCAATTAAAGCAGCAGCTACGCCATCTGCTGTCCTCCGTGATGAACAAACTCATCGACGAATTGGGAGACAGCGCCAACCCTGCGCTTGTTTTTCGTATTAAAACACGCACACACACACACACACACGCACACCTGATAGCATTCAAATCCAATCCGCCGGTGACCCCGTCCTTTCTCTGCAGTGTTGGGCAGCAGAGGCCTCTGCTGCATGTTGCCATGGAAACAAGACGGTTTACGTGGCACCCTTTTGTATTAACGTGACAAAATGTACCTTGACACCCTAAACCTGACTTGAAACCCCGACCCTGGCTGAAAATCTTTTCGCCTAACCCTGGCTTGAAAACTTGAATTGAAAGCTTAACCTTGTCTTAAAACACTAACTTCAAACCCGAGCTGCGAACCCTAACCCTGGCTTGAAACCCTAGTTTATACCGTAACCCTTATTTGAAAGCCTTCTTTGAAACCCTAATGAAGGCTTGGAACCATCATTTTAAACCCGATCTTGGAATTCTAGAGCTGACTTCAAACCTTACAATAGCCTAACCCTAGCTTGAAACCCTAACAATACAATCTAACCTTGACATCAAACCCTACTTTAAAACCCCAATTTTATACCCTAACCCAGGCTTGAAACCATCATTTGTAACCATAGCACTGGCTATGACTGACTTGAAACCCTACATTGAAACATCAACAACTATTTTACTGTGGTAAAAACGAACCATCATTTTAAAACTTAACAATACCCTAACCCCGCCCGAATTTAAACACCCGAATCCTCTCCTAAAACCATAATTTATGGGCTAATTTGAAAGCCTTCTTTGAAACCCTAATGAAGGCTTGGAACCATCATTTGAAATTCTAAACCTGGCTTCAAAGCCTACAACAAGCTAACGGTGGCTTGAAACGCAAATTCAAACCCTAACCCCGGCTTCCAACCCTAACTAAAAACCTCACCTTGACTTCAAACGCTGGTTTGAAACCTTAACTCAGGCTTGACACCCTAATTTGATACCCCAATTACGACTGTTTCTCGCTATGTGTAAATGACATTTAAACATAGTAAAATCACATCAAATTTTAAAGATTGTCCAAGTGCAAATCAAGCTTTCATTGAGAAGGTTTTTTCTGTGTGTGCGCGTGTTCTCCTGCTGAGTTGTTTAACACACAACATCAATCAAACGAAGCGACATCGTGCTCAATAATGAATTCGCCGTGAATCCATCTATCCACGCGTCTATCTATCTAGCTGTCTATCGGCAGCGGATATCAAAAGTATGCACAGCGCTGTTCAAATGGCAGGTTTTTGCGATGTAAAAAAAGGAGCCCGACATCAATCATTCCCAAATGTTTCGCGGAGGCTACGTGAGAATAAACAATTGAGATCATGCGCTTGCTCGATTGTGCTCACAATCAACAAATCACGTTCAAACTCACGTGAGATGGGAGTCAGCACACACCTGCCGCCACCGGTTAACCCCGAATAAACGATTGCGTTGTTATAGTTAGTGGATAGGTCACCAAATTAGAATATGTATCACAAAAATCTGCCACTAACGCTAATGCTAAAGCGCTAACCTAACCCTAAACACAAACCCTAACCTGGCCACCATGTAGCTCCGCCCCTGCGCTAACAGTTCTTTGAAACCCTGAGCCTGAAACTCTAATTTGAAACCCTAACCATTATATGAAACCTTAACTTGAAATCCTAACCATGGTTTGAAACCTTACTTTCAAACCTTCACTACGATTGAAACCCCTAACCCCAGTAAGAAACCCTATCACCACGTTGAAGACCTAACTTAAAACTTCAACCACCGTTTGAAACTCTACTTTCAAACCCTGATTTAAAAGCCCAACTTGAAATCCATCTTAAAACCCTACTTTAAAACCCTGATTCTGGCTTTCAATCCTAATTTGAAACCTTAGCCAGAGTTAGAAACCCTATTGCCGCCTTGAACTCCAAACTCTAACCATAGCTTGAACACCTACTTTCAAACCCTAATTCTGTTTTTTAAACCCTCATTCAAAAGTTTTGAAACCCTACTTTGACTTCCTCACCATGCCTTTTAAATCCCGAACCCCGTTTTGAAACCTTGACAATTGTTTAAGAAATCCTTAACTAAAGCTCGAAACGCCAATTTGAAAACCTCATCAAAAGGCGCACTTAAAACCTTCATTGAAACTCTAAAGCTGCTTTTTTTTGTTTTTGACACCCTTACTTCAAAACCTAAATTTGGCTTGAAACCCTAAACAAACCAACTTGCACTTCCTGCTGAACACATTTTTGTTTCCCTGCTGAGCTCAGCTTTCAAGCTGCGTGGCTGGACACACGCGCACACGCACACGCACACACAAACACAGGAAGTAGACAGGAGCAAATTGCATATTTGCGTTGCAGAGGTGAGAAAGTCTTGGAGATCAAATAGAGGCAAAAGTTGCTGTGTCTGCAAAAGAGCGCCGAAAGCCATTAGTGGATCCCCCCCCCCCCCCACGCTCCCCCACGGGCACCTGCAGAAGAAGGGGTGTAAAATGGGCCGCTGTTGAGTTTGGTGAACGGGTCGCGACCTTTGAATTCACTGGGCGTCCGTGCCATCGAAGGGGAAATGTTCTTTTCTTTTTGTCGCTCGGAAAGTCGCGAAGCGGTTTCACTTTTCTGCCGCAGCAAGAAACAACAACGCTAAATGGAGAAATGGAAGGAGATGACGCCATTGAATTCCAAAATGGATGGAATTGGGATCCATGACATTGCTGTGTCATTCAATTACAGTTGCTTTTGGAAATTGCCACCATTACAATTTGAAAAAGATTTTCTTTTCATTTTTTTTCTCCATATCACTTCCTCCTTCTGCAGCCGACGCTTGTGATTGGCTCTTTCTGGTCACGTGCCCAACATGACCTATTTTTCCTAGTATGACCTCCAAGCACCCACTTGAGGTGCAGCCTAGAAGTTTTACACGTTTGAACACAGAAAAAGAACACTGACTCTGGAACACTTTCATCCTGGTCATTTTGATGGTCATTTTTTTTTGGATGGGACATTCACTTATCTGGGTTGTCATATAAGCAATATTGTCGAAATTGTGCATTATACATTATTCCATGTTTCCAAAATTAATCAGCAACTCTTGTAAAATGACGCCGCTTCATTTTGGTAAAGTGCAATTGCACTTTTTCCTATAATATCACAACAAATTTTGCAATTCATTGACTTCCTCCTTGTATTATTACCGGAATAAGAAGGTAATACAATAATAATAAAATGAGAATAATAGTTGTAATTTTACAAGAAAATGCTATAATGTACCTTTATAAAGTCATAATATTACAATAATAAAGTTGAAATATACCAATACGTTTGTCATTTTACAAAAATAAAGTTATTTATTGCAATTTTTGTCATTATGTATCATTATTATTATATTGGTAAAATGATGACTTTTCTTGTAACAATTTGTGTGCAACTTCCATGCTTTGTTCCTCGCACAAAAATCAGAAATGACTCAAGAATGTTTTGGGAGGGACTTTGTCCTTATATTATGAGGGGGAAAAAAGTAAACATTTTTTGAAAGAAGAAAATTGTTATACTGCAAGTAGAAATTTAAAAGAAAAACAAATCTGCCAAATCGCTGTTGATTTGTAAACTTGATTTGATCTGCGAGTTAAGCTCTGGGAGACGGCATCCTTTTTCAAAAATATTTTATTTGATATTGAGGCGGGTACAAGGGCAACAAAAAGAACACGGATCATTTGTATCTTACAGGAACATGGCGAGATGTGTACGACCGTCAATTCTTTTTGGGGACGAGGAGGACATGCAAGTGAATACAGAAGGAGGAGGAAGAGGAGGAAGAGGAGGTGGCTTACAAACCAAATGAACGAACGGCGGATCGGGACTGTACACAAAGATTACACCCGACCACTTTTTGAACCAGTTTTTTTCCTTTTCTTTTCTTTTTTTTTTTTTTTTTTTTATTAAGAAAAAGGCAACACACACAAGAAAGGCTACAAAGAACCAACAATATCGGGGAAAAAAAAAAAAAGAGTCAAGAATTTTGGCTCCTCCTCAAACACTCAAAAAAAAAAAAAATTAAAAAAACATTTCATACACCACAAATTGTTATGCATATTCCACAATACTTTTTATCAGCATTTTTTTTTTTAAATAAATACAAAAGGAGGTTGTGGTGTCAACGTAAAAGAAAGGGAAACACGATTATTAGACATTAGAAATTTCAATTTGGTCTTCTTTTTTGTCGGAATGTGGGGGACTGCGTATGGATATATCGTATAGGTGTATATATGTATATATATATATATATATATATATATACATAAACACCACAAACAATTGTAAAATAACCTGAGATACGCTCGTGCACCTCATTTCCAGAAACACTGGCCACTGTGCCGATTTAAATGAATGAACCATCACAACAACCTTTGAACCCTTTAGCGGTATATGAAAAAAAAAAACTGTCATCGAAGCATAAAAATCCTGAACATGAACATTGAAAACGGTGTTGTAAAGCAGCAGCGTTTTGGCAAAAGGCAAACAAAGAAACAAGGACGACATCATCTGATGTTGGATTGTTGCGTGAGTGCGCACGCGCGAAGCTTCTTGAAATAAGACGGCACGGGCATTGAAAAGGACGCATTCATACTCATTAATTACGTGTTTTTCCTCATAATATTACAACTTCATTCTCCTAAAATTGCAATTGTATTCGCATTGGGAACTTTTACATAACATTACAAATGCATTGTCTGAAAATTGTACCCTTTTCTTGTAAAATGAAGACTTTTTTTTTGCATTATATTCGAACTTTTATATCTCACTTTTTAAAATGTTGATTTCATTTTGGTAATATTCTGAATTGATTTTCATTAAATTACACGTTTTTCCATAACAGTTTTTGTTCTATAAAATGTTGTTGATTATTGTTATGATTAAAAGAATACAATTTTCCAAGAAATAAAGTGGCACGTTCCATTTAACAAGAATCAATTAGTGAATAAAGTTGCAACATTACAATAAGGGCCATGATGTTAAAAAGCCTTAATATTAGGAGTAAAAAAAAAAACATTTTTTTTAATGAGATTAAAGTAAGATCACAGGTAAATAAATGTAAATGCAATTTTTTACGAGAATGAATGTGAAAATTCCATTTGTGGACTTATGACTTTATTTTCAATCATCATCCTAATTTGAACAATGGACGACTTTACTCTTGTAATAAAAAATAAATTTGTAAAAAAAAAAAATTACAATCGACAAAAATCCTGAATGTGAAACTTAAAAGAAAAAACATTGTAAAGCAGCAGGATTTAGTCGTCGGCAAACGGCTGTGTGTGTGTGTGTGTGTGTGTATGCATGTTTGTGTGCGCGCGTGTGCATACGCGTGTCAGGCTTTCCGACGTTCACGATGTTCAAATCTCGGTCGGGATTGAACGAGGAACTTGTCAAAGCTGCGCACAGGCGGCCGATGTGCAAGTGGCTCGGATGAGGGCGGGGAACATAAATGTTGGCGCAAAACAAGCTAAGTGCTCCTCAACAATAAGCCAAAAGAAAAGACATGGACAAATAAAAACCGTAAATGAAAGTAAACAATTGGCGACGCTCCACATTTGCATAAGTGCTCAAACATCAAATCAGGAAAAAAACCAAGTCAAAATGTGAAAACAAAATGAGCATCGACCATGTCATCGGTGGCCTTAAAGTGACAGTTTCCTCTCCGAGCCTCGGGAACTTCCTGTCTGCCTCGACTTGCCGCCAAGCTTTAAAAACAAAACATCTCTGTACATTTCTCTGTATATAATTCTTCTTCTCTTTACAGTACAGAAACTCCTCTTCACATCTTCACATCATCTTCTTCTTCATGTCAGCAGGAGCTATGGTCTTTTTTTGTGCTTATCACCAAAAAGTTGCAGTGCAAAAAACAATAATTAATCAGAATAATAATAATAATAAGTACAATAATTAATGGCAACTATGAACAGATTGTTTTAAAAAAAAAAAAAAAACGACAATTTTATGGCACAGCAGCCACACCATTCACATATAATACAATAATAAACCCAAATTATTCAAAAAGGAATTGTTGGAGGCTTGCATAGCAACAGCAAGTTGAAAGAAGATATTTACAACTTTAAAAAAGGGCGGTCACCAGGAAGTGTGTGTTTTTTCGGACAAAAAGAAGAAAAGACCAAAACCATAGTGAGATGTACAATATGTCTGTGTCTATACATCGTACGTCAAATATGCACGCTCGTGACGACCCCGCCGTTCCTGCCACCGGGGTGTCCGCCCCTCAGTCCACAAAGATGACAAAACCAGGACGGACAAGACGTCCTCGTCGTCGCCCCTGACGACGACGAGGAGGGGGGTGGGCTGCGAGGTCGGGGGGGCGGGCGGGGCGTCACTGTCGTTCGTTTTGCCAGATCATCAGCCAAGTGGAACACTCTGCCAGAGGAAAACAATATCGTACAGTACGTGAAAATTGAAATCAAGGAAATTTCCCCCAAAAGTCACACAGGTTCAATCAAATAAGATGACCACAAAACACCCAGACTTCCGCCCGAAACGTTTGACGACTTTCAATCCATCCAAAAAAAAAAAAAGACTACCGTAATACATCCAAATTTTGTGCAATTTAAAATGAGACTACTGCAACATCACAGGAAATCCTTCAAAAGTCTCGAGTTAAAAAAGGTCGACTGCAAAACACCCCAAAATTGCACACGTTAAAATAAGACGATTGTGAATTCCTAAAAAGTTGCGCACACGACTATTTTATATCCTGCAAAAGTTGCAGCAATTATCATAAGACTCCCAAAAGTTGAGCAGGTAAAAAAATAAAATAAAAATATGCAGATTCAAACAAAACAATTATAAATATCTTCAAAATAAGAGACAACTCAATATTGTGCCGATAAAATGGCAGTACAGGTTAAAATAAGATGACATTAAATCCCTCAAAAATGATGCACGTTAGAATAAAATTACTATAAATCACCCAACAAGTGTTGTTGTGAAGGTATCGTAAAACACCCACGTCGCACAAGTCAAAATAAGACTTAGGGTAAATGTGATGGGTTGAAAACAAAACTTAAGAACAAACATCCGGGTCTTAAAATGAAATGAAATCCTGGCGCACACCGAGCAATGTGACCGAAGCCGACCGAACTCTCGTGCGAGTTCGTGACTGCGTGGCTTGAAATAAGATGACGACCGTAAATTGTGGACAACACCAGCGTAAATTCCTTAGAAGTTGCGCCTCTAAAAACAGGACGACGGTGTTGCTCGAACTTACATAACTCTCCTGAGTACTGCCCTTGTCCGTTGGTCCCCAGGAAGTCGGCGTGCTCCATGGCCGTCCACTGCTGCGGCTGCCGGGGGCCGTCCGTCTTGCGGGGCCCCGTCGAGCCCTTGGAGGAGGCGGTGCCCGACGAGCTGTGGGCGCCCGGGGACGGGAAGGACGGTTTATGGTACGGCAGGCAAGCTTCCTCTGAGGACGCAAACATACGGACACGATGAAACATTCGGTGCAATTGCAAAGTTACGCATCAGTCGCCACGGTGGACAACCCTTCATAAGCAATTTTCTTCCCCGAGTCTTGATGTCAACATCGCGCATCAGTTACTAGGGTGGACAGATATTATTTAACTTTGAGGACATATTTTCTAGTCACAAAAGCTGACCAGTTGGTGGCAGTGGCATGACACACTGTCGTCCGTTGCGGTGACTCGTGTGCAACTTTGACACGGCGGGCTCGATTTGCGTAGACAGCACATCTGTGTCGAGCCGCAAATGCCGGCGGATTCTGATGTTCGCATCAGAGGGCCTTGGAGAGGGTCGGTAAAGTCAGTGCAGTCAATTTGATTGAAATCCCGGCAATTTACAAGAGAAGTTATCTCAAGGCACTTTACACATTGTGCAGGTCGAGAACCAAACTGCTCAAACATTCAACAAAACCATCTGAACCCCACATAAGCGAGCACAAAGAAAAATTCCCTCTAAGAAATCTCAAACACAATCCAGGCTCTGTAGGGGAACCGTCTCAACCGGTTGGGCTGAAATGGAGAGACAGAGGAGAGGAAGTGAGAGAGAAAGAGAAAAAGAAAACAGGATGGAGGGACGTGAGAACAATGGGCACAACAACAGCCGTATCAACAACGGTAATAGTCCCATGACAACAAGAACGACGATGATAACGGTAGCCTCCAAACACCACCAGCCTCGCTACCGCCAATAACAAGCAGATAAATGTGGGGGGGGGGGGTAGGTGTGTGTGTGTGTGTGTGGGGGGGGGGGGGGGGGGGGGGGGGGGCGCCCACTTGAGACTGGCTCGCCCAGATGGGGCGCTCGCTCCGTCTACCGCCGTCGCGCCAACAATAAACGCCAAAGTCATTTCCCGGCAGTTTGCGCGGAGCGAAGCCTGCCAAACGCTGGCAGCGGCATCAACGAGGGAGGCGGGTGGTCTAGGGGGCGCTTTTTGGAGGCTGAGAGGAGGTGAGGGGCACAAGGGGGACATTTGGGGAAGCCAGCACAAGTGTCAGACGGTGCCATCTGTTGATGACACTGCAGCATGAGTGATAACTTTCACACAGGACGAGCAAGAAAGAGAGAGCAAAGCCCCTGACTGCCGCACTCAACTGTTTGATGAAGTAGAAAAGGTTGACATGGAAATGAAAACAGAGAAAAGTGGAGCAATAGTGAAAGGTTGAGGTGTGACGCTAACGGCATGCATTTTCACGAGATCTTTGTTTCACCACCTGGCTTTGTGGATCAGAGCATTTGCATGCAGGAAAGCAGAAAAATCCAGCTTTGAGACGGGATCTTGGCCAGATCTTCCAGATGCCGCATGTCTCCACGTCAACTGGCGTGCCTGCTTCCGATTGGGCCTTATTTGTAAAATGTGTGCGCGGGTCATCTTACAGTAGAGGTCCACCCTGTTTCATGTTGATCGATAAAACTGGTGTCCGGGGATATTTTCGACTAGCTTTGCAGGTGGCGCTACCGGGCACGTTCCACGTACCGTTTTTGTGGCCTCTGCGACCGTCGTCGGCTCTCTCCGTGGGGCCCGGTCGCTCTTGAGCCTGGCGATGATGTTCCAGAGCGGCGCGTGCCATCTGCCTGTCGTCCAGCGCACCGGACACGGGCGGGCGCTCCAGGGACGTCGCCTTCCTCTCCGGAGGGGGGATCACGCCGTTGATGCAGCGACCTGTTTGGGCCCGAGTCTGGCCCTGGCCGGGCGGGGGCTCGGGTGGCGGAGGTAGGTCTGTTTGCAAAGAAACCCACAAAACCTCATTGATTCAAAAGTCACTCAAGTGGACAACTATTCAAATCCAAACACGATGTAAGGGTTAAGACACCTGGGAACTATTTTGAATGGTAAGAAAACCCAGCTAACAAAATCTATTAGCACCCACCGTCTGCACCGGCATCTCTGCGGTGGGGTGCCGTGCCCAGGTTCCGGGGTTTGCGCGCCGGCCGCTGGGCTCTCTGGTGGCCTAGGCTATGCGTTCCCACTGTGCTGCCATCTGTCGAGAACGGACTGCCGGGCCGGTGCCTGTGGGACAAGCCTTTGTCTGCGGCGGGAACACAAAAGGCGGCTGATTAATAACGATATTAGCATCGGAGTAGACGTTGCCGCAGAGGAACGAGGTACGGAAAGCGAGGTAGGTTGCGGCGAGGAGAGACGAAAGCCAGGACAAACAAGTAGACCCGGCCATTCCCACCCAAAAAAGTGCCATGCACAAACTGGGCATCCGCAAGCAGGCCTCAAAAGACCCGAGGGTGAACACCAGGAAGAACAAGTAGAGAGCAGAAAGGAACAAGATGCGCCCCCACACAGGTAGAAGGTCCGGACTCTCGTGGGCACACCGACCTCTTTTACACCGACCGCGCTTGCTGAGGCTGGTGCCGTCCAGCCGGTAGCCCGCCTTGTCCGCAGCGGCCACCAGGGCCCGGGCAAAGCTGCAGTGGGTAAAGATGGAGCCGTCGGACGAGCTAGCCAAGCTGGAGCGGTGGCTGGAGAAATTGCGCTCGTCCTCCGAGGCCGAGCCCCAGCCGTTCGCCATGGAGCCTGGAACAGCACAGTCGCCGTTGCTCAAGTAAGCATTCGCCGCGTCTTTAGCCATTGACGGCCAACGTACAGTAAAAAAAAAACACATTCCAACGGAAGTCGCAGAAACTGATACGACAGCTAATGTAGTCAGCTACGATGATAGCGAAAGGTCTAAGGCGTAGAAGTTTTAAAGTAGGCGTAGACACCAAAACTCACGTGTCGCTCCGTATCTTGGTTTCGACGACACGGTTCGCCACGGTTACCGAACAAAAGTGCTTTTCCTTTGCGTAAATACGAACAGATTTAAATGAACATTTCAAATGGAATTTAACTGCCGACTGCCACTAATAAATCCGGTAAATGAACTATTCAAAAAAATAATGTACGGGTCGACGGTAAAATCATTCAAAAAAATCTGTATTTCATTCATCATTCACAACAGCTGAAATCTTCTCTTAAAAGGAAAATTCAGCTGCAGTATTTTGTCTTTTTCGGCAGAAAAGTACAAGCGTAACAAATCTATTTTAATGGAAGTGCAACGTCAATAGTTTGTCTTCTTTTTCGTCAACAAGCATACGAAGTTACTGCAGACGTCAACTAGTATGCACGCATGTTACAGCGGTTTGCTGTCTTCCCCTTAAACGTTTCACCGACGCAAAGAAAACCCCGAAACATTTTTTGCCAGTTTGTCGCCATGTGCCCTTAAACTCAACTTTGACCTCAACCTCGCGGTTGCCTCGTTAGCACGCTGCCCCCCTGTAATGCGAGCAGAGCGCTTGGGCCGACGCCACCTAAGAAGCGTGTGCCAAAGCGGGCCCACAGAAAGCTGTCACATTAACCGACTACTCCCGCGCTCGCCAAAGTCCCACATTTTTATTGGCCCCGCTGATGGCTTTTTTCTTTTTTCTTTTTTTTTGAACTCCAAATGTGGTCTTGAAATAAAAGGACAGAGCACAAAAGGCGCAGACGTGCATTCGAGCCCTTTTGATCTGTACGGTAAAAGGGATAATAAACCACAAACTAGGATCCCAAAAGACTTCCATCTCATTTCAACATGAGCCTTAAATAGATGATCCCCCAAAACAAAGAAAGCCCCGCAAAAACTCGGCTAACCGCCAAGGCTAAACCGACCTCATCTCTGACATAGGAAGATCCTAAAACAGCGATGTATCACTTCCATATACTTCCTTGACACCGATTACTGCTTTCCTTTTAACCCCGGCTTCGCCGCCATATTGTGGCATCTGAGGTTGAACAAAGAGGTGAGCTATTCAGTAAATAGCTGAAAGGTTCCACAGATAAAATCCCGAATACAGTGCTAACGTAACGTAACGTAACGTGTAGCGCGAGCTTCATTTACGGCGGTATCTTAACCCTTAATTAAAGTTCCTCAATTGAAAACACTTAAGCTGTTATATATTATGAAATTATTATTTGTTGACTGTGTCACTTGTCACACTTTCCTAAAGATATACAAAAAAAGATTTAAGATGTTAAATATTACTGAACATCTATTTGTATCATTTACTGCGAGATGTTAGCATTTTGGTCCCCATTCTGATGTCACGAGATGCGTGAGTTTTTACACAAAAGAAACGCAGTTGGATGTTTTTTTTTTTTTTTTATTCTGAAGCAAACCGAGACCTTAAAACAGCGCTAACTACCGAACTGCGCCGCTTTGGGCGTACCACCATACCCCGAGCCTCGTAGTAAGCAAACACTACAACAGCGCTTGAAATGCATGTTTACATGGAAACCATGACCGACCTGTTCTGAACTCCTTGCATTTTCAGCTTGCAAAATAACCGACACCATTGACAAGTAAAGCAAAACAAGACGACTTTCCAGTTGAGAAAGTTGAGAGCGGACTTTGAAAGATTACCAGACATCAAAAGCCTGCAATGAACTCCTCATCTTTTGCAGTACGGATGGTAATATGATTAGGATTGCTTTAGATACACTGGGAAATCCCCTTCAAAGAGTTTCCACTTCAAGAGTTGCGCCTTCTCTGGCAAAGGTTGCAACATATTTTTCACTTCTGCTGCAGTTGAAAGGAAACGTCTCCAAAATGTACGCTCGCTATCGACCGCCCACCCTCTCGGCCACCATTTTCATTTTTTCTTTTCCTTTTTTTACAGCCGGAATCCAAGGTGGCAACTACTTTGAGCCCTCCGTCTTGCCTCTTTGAAAATCCTTTCAGAGTTTCTCCGCCAGACAGCAAGACGGCGATTTCCACCGGGTCCAATCCTGCCGCGAAGAATAGCGCCGATAATGAAGTGGAGGTAGTGGCAGGCAAAAAACTGCCAGCGCTTTGGAGGGTGAACACTGCCTCAGCATATCACATCACAGAATGCTTTCGTACTTTCTTTTCCCCCCGCTAACAGCCACTTTCCACCGCGGCGCTTCCATTCTGAGAAATAGCGGCGCAATCAAAACTGTCGGCATTGTAACGTAATTTGATAAAAATGCAATCAGGTTTTCCCTTTAAGCTCGGGGGGGAAGTTGCTCCGAGTTTTAAAACCAACTTAGGATGACTTATGCCACTCCACTTGAAAGGAGTACAAAAAAACCAAACCATCGATTGACATTGACGAGCAAGGGCAGACGTCTCTCTTCGTCGTCGCTGTTGCACTCAAGTCCCCTGAAATCCAGTTTGGAAACTTCCAAAGAAGAATAAGAATGTGATCTGGATTCAGAACGCTCATGCTAAAAACTCAAAGAAGTGCGCTTTCGCAAAACAGTCAGTCCGACGGTGACAATTGCTTTCAACTACAAGGGGCACAAAAGCCAATCGGCAAATTTGCATCTCGACTTCAGTGCCCCCGATCCCAAACAGCTACCTTACAAATGGACACATTTCTCTGCTGAGAAATTCATGAAAAAGGATGAAGGGGTTAAAGTTAACGATTACCTTTGGGTCGTTGCTATTCCATTTTAAGTCCTGTTAAATCCACAAGGGAAACTGAACAAGAAGAGTAAGAATCCCATGTGGAGTTGGAATGCCAATGCTAAAAACAATGCTCACCACACAACAAGGTACTTCACTTGGTTTTTGCGCCTCGACCTGTCGGAAGACATGACATTTGCATTTGGACTCCGAACACGCAACCCTACACCGGTACCTCACATGCAGGACAAATCTGCGGACAACGTGCGCTCGACAGCCGCTTTGAAAGCAGCTCGAGACACAGATACAGTTGAGAAAACCGAATGCCGGAGGGAGGGACTGTTTCGACAGACCAATTGCGTCGCGACCGACCAAATTGTCGATGCGACTGCAATTCGTCCGATTGTCCGACGTGAGACTTTGTGAGCGCTTTAGATAAGGCAAATGCCTCTTCTATTGTCTCCGTTTTGAATGCACTGGAAAGTTCTGCAGACAATCCTTTATCAAGCGAACTATCATTTGTGAAAAAAAAAAAGGACCATTGAGGTGAAAGAGCCAGCTTCGGCGAAAATCCAGTTGTAACTGCTACTATCGAAAACGATTGCGAATACATCTGACGGTCGAAATCAGAGCACCCGAACACATGAGCGTCTTCGGTGCACGTGGAATTGATTCGGTTTGGAACGCGCCTGCCTGCCCGTCGCCCAGAGAGAGCCTCAAGACAGAAACAATTGGGGAAATCTGCGTTTCGATCGTCGCATTTCTGACATTTCGTCGGAAATTCGTCCAGCGGTTACGCAATCCTCGTGAGCCTCGAAACTGAACCTCCAAAAGTCAGCCGACTGAATCGCCTCGGCATTTTGTGTGTATGTGGCACTGAGTCCGTTTCAAGTGAAATATCCAGAGAATCCCCAGTGAAAGCGTTTGGGATTTACTAGGTTTGATTATGCAAACTACCATTTCCGTGTTTGTCTAAAATCTATTTGACAAATCTATCGAGGCTTGACAGGAAGCTTACTGTTATTTGTACAGCCGGCGAGCAGCGGCCGCAATAAATCTTCAGCCGTCGCCGCCGCCGCCGCTATCTTCGCACTCGCTCCGGGTGTCAAACGAGGGAGGGGATAGATTCAAGAAATAGTGCTGTTTTGGGAGTAATACAGTGCAGGCGAGATGCAGCAGATTAGGGCGCCGTCGCCGCTTTAGTTCCCCTTAAATACATCAGTAGCAGCATGTGTCAGCACAAGCAAAACCGCTGTTCCATCACGCCATGGAAAAGTACTTCGCCCGCCGCCGCAGCGAGCCAAAGCTTTTTTTATTCCCTTCGGATATTTTTTGCTTGCTCCTTTTTTCTCTTCTTCTTCTTCTTCTTCTTTCCACCCGTACGTTTCCTGATAGGCTTTCCTCACTTTCATCGGCGTCCCCGTTTTGCAAATGCCGGCCGGTCCGGCGGCGGCGGTGGCCACGTCGTGCCCTTCGTGCGTCCCAACCAGCCAGCAGCCCAGATGGCTGTAAACATTTTCAGAGAGTTGTAAAAATGGAAATGGTCTGGAATGGCAAATGTCTGGAACCGACACACGTGGAATTTTATTTCCAATCTCCTCCATGAGATACGGCCGCACGGCGCCAGACTCCCTGTTAATTTCCCTCTCACTCTCCTGTTTAAAATTCATGGACTTTCTTATCGCTTTTTTTGGGGTGGTGGGGGAAATGATAATTAGAATTCCCCGGAGTGTGCCAGAGTTGCTTAAAAACTTGATTGAGGGACATTGGGTGTGCATGTTCTCATATAAACGAACTCATTGGAGAGCCACAAGCAGCACGCCGCATGAACAACAACAATCAGGCGAGTGTCACAGGAAATGACAAAACAACTGCGACATGAAGCCGCGGCGTAGCCATTAAGGTGGAAAACAAACAAACACCACCACTGATTAAGCACCGGCGAGGACTGGAAAACATTACAAATTAAGATCCACCAAAAGTGGCGCAAGTTCAAATAAGACCACCGTAAATCCCCCGAAATTTGCACAGGTTAAAACAAGACGACTCTAAACCCCCCAAAGGGGTTAGGGTTAGGTTAAATAAGACTACCGTAAACCCCTTGAAAGTTGGGCAGGTTAAAATAAGACCACACCCAAAAGTTGCAGCGGTATAAATAAGAGTCCCGTAAATCCTTCAAAAGTTTTGCAAGTTAAAAAACAACTACTGTAAACCCCCCCCCCCCCCCCCCCCCCCCCCATTAAAAAACACCAGTGGTTGCGCACGTTAAAGTCAGACTACCGTTATGCCCCCAAAGTTGCACAGGTGAAATAAGGACTACAGCAAACTCCTGAAAAACTTGTCAAGGTTCAAAAGAGACGAGCGTAAATCCCCCAAAGTTTCTTTGGTTAAAAAGGGACGACCGTGAATCCCCCAAAGCGGGTTTTAACACTTGAAACTAAGAGGACCGTCGAAACCTGGCCCGATGTCTGCTCACCTGTCAAAGAGCTGTCCAGGTTGTCCATGCTGGAGCCCGGCGTGTGCTCGATTCCGCGGGGTTGCCTGGCTCCGTAGCCTTCATCTTCCTCCTCGTCATCGTCCTCCTCGTCGTCGTCCGCCAGGTCCGTCTCCAGGTCGGACACCATTGTGCTTGACGTGTAGCCCGCCGGAGGGGCCGGAGCCTGGGGCGGCAGGGACCCCCCTTGCACGTGCCTGCCGTGGAGCGAGGAACGGAAGGACGGGAACACTCAACGTGCGAATGAATGCCGCGTGACAATGCCGCTAATTTGACATGCAAACACAATGACCCGCTAATTGTGGATGGCGCAAAAGCGTGCGTTCCGGGGCGCGTGGGGTTCGGGCTGCGGCGGCGCCCGCCCCGCCTCGACCCCCCCCCCCCCCCCTCGCTCGGCGTTTGTTTGAGCGGCCTTTGACGAGGGGATGGCGTGTAATTACCGGCCCTCGTGTGCTGTCAGAAATGCTCTCTTACCAACACAGTCATTACTGCGGCTAACACGACATCTCCTTCCTGACAATAACGCTCCCGCCCCCCTCAGCGGTATCACCAATGAATGCCAGACTTTCCTCGTCTTGAACAGAATGAAGCATGGCCTTCATCGGACTTGCATGAGCACAGCAGCGCTGGAATGTGTGTGCGTGTGTGTCAATAGTAAGACAGTAGCAAGAGCGCCATTACAATGAAATGATTCATGGGTTTATCTCCACTGCGCACACACCAGACACAAAGAGTAACTGTTCGAGCAGCAACAGAATCAATCCTGCTGCCGACGTTTTCAAAGAACATATACATACAGTACATACGGTACGGCGTGTTTTTGCATTTTTGGGGGGTAGTTTTCAGGCTGAAGCCGCGGTTTATTTTGTCTTTTTGCCAGGAAGCATTTGTGCATCGTGCTCTTGAGAGAATTGAAGTACGACATTGTATCTATTTCTTTTAGTTGTTTATATGGATTGTTTTTTTGGGTGCTTTGATTTCTATTGTATCATTTTGTAAGTATCTATATACTTGAAGTATTGAATTTTGGATTCTCGTCAATTTGGATTTCTTTCGTATTCATTGCATTGTAATTTTCAAATGTTATTGTTACTTTTGACATTTTTTTCTAGATTCATTTATTATTATTATGAATTTCATTTGCGGTTGTTGATAGTTATTATTTCTATATTTATCTCTGTATTAGGGTCAGCCCCAATGTAATTCAAATATATCAATTTATGAATGAATCGTAATTTATATTATCAGGTAACCCCCCCCCCCGAAATCTGTTCTTAATAAACTATTATTACATATGTTTTTATTTCTGTAAATGTTGTTTCAATTTTATTTGTGTATATATTTTTAAATAGCATTTCATTCTCTATTATTTTGTTTAGTTTTGTGATTGTTATACTTTATTATTCTATTATTATTATTGTAGGTGGAATTATTCTTGCCATTTTTACAAATGTTATTAGCAGTCATTGATATTTATTATTTCTATATCTATTTGGGTCAACAGCCATGAAGTTAAAATATAGACATTCATTAAGAGGAAATGTTGTTGGATATTATTGTTGTTTTATATACGGGAGGAGGATGATGATGATGACGACGACGACGACGATGCTCGTTCACCAGTGTTGTAATGCTAGCATCGGCGACGTGCTCACCATAGGAAAGGACTGACGCAGGCAAAACGCCTCGCCCGTCCATGTTTGAGGCAAAAAGAATGGATTCAAGTCTGATAAAGTGAGTGTATATGCTCGTTGTTCGCTTACCACGTCTGCTTGGCCATGTCCATTTGGTAGGCCCGGGTCAGCTCGTCCAGATGGGCCTGGAGCATGGGCTGCATCTCGTCCCGAGGGGAGGGCGTGAGCGTGGCCGCGGACCGCTGGCCGAAGGAGACGGCGGCCGGGGAGGAGGCCACGCCCCTGACGGGCGGGGTGGGCACCCGCTCCTCCTCTTCCTCCAGCTCGTCCTCCATGCCCTGGTGGAGGTAGGTCTGCACGGGCATCGGCGGACCCCAGCCGTCGCTCTCGTACCTGACGAGGGAAATAATATTGAATTTCCGACCAAAACGATTGTGCGTAAACAAAAGGGTGCAGAAAAAACGGCGAGTTCGGTGTCGATACGTCGGGGACCCTAAACGATGGAAATGCTGAAAAATGAGTTCTGAATTCTAATATTTGGGGATAATGTTGCTATATCCCCAAAGCCGGAAAACGACAACATTGAGGAATGTGTTTTTCGAGGACACTAAATCGAGGAAATCCTGAAAAGTGTGCATCGGAACGGATCGAACCGTACTAGAAAACGCAGCCGTCGTGGTTGAAAAATGTGTACTGAAATGCAGCAAGCTGTACTAGTTCGAGAAAATGGCGCAATCGAGCTTGAAAACCGCTGAGTGTGAAAATTGATGCTTTGGCGTGGCTCTCTTGGGGGACCCTAAACAATAAATATCCCAAGCAAATGAGTGTATCTGAATTGTACTACTTGGAGTGCTTGAAAAGTGTTGAGCGTGAAAATTGACAATTCAGGGTGGATCATTTGGGGACCCTAAACAATGGAAATGCTGTAAATGAGTTTGGAATTGCACTACTTGGACAAAATGACCCCTGGAAACTGAAAACTTCGAAACTGATGGTTTGGCGTGTATATTTTGGGCACCCTAACCAATGGAAATGCCCCAAAAATGAGTTCTGAAGACTTGGACAAAATGCTTCTATCGAGTTTGAAAACTGTTGCATGTGAAACTTGACCACTCAGGGTGGATATTTTGGGGCCCCTAGACAATGGAAATGCTGAAAATGAGTTTGGAATTGTAAAGAATCGGAAGAAAAAAGGTGCTGTTGAGCTTGGAAACTGTCGCGTTAGAAAGTTTACGGTTTTGAGGATCCTAATCAATGGAAATCCATTCCAAACTGTACCACTTGGCGAAAAACAAGGCTGTGAAGCTTTCTAACCGTTGGGTTGGATATTTTGCCGACCCTAAACAAGGGAAATGATTATTGCAAAAATGCATCCAGAATTGGGCTACTGGGAGTATTTACAGCGACCTTGTGCTCTGTTCACTTAAGTGTATTGATGCAGTAAGGCTCCACTGGCGCTTATAATAAATAGAAAGAAGAAAATGTTCATTAAAGAAATTTGTCAGTGCACGACTGCGTAGGACATTACACTTTTAATCTGCTGCCAGCGCAGACTGCACCTCATTTGGCAGCCAGCCTATTAAAGCAGATGACTCTCCTAGATTGGAGCTAGCGGACCAAGGGAAGCCACTCTGACACCACGCTGGAGGTGGTCGGGTGTCCGTGGCACTCGCGACTTCAAAACAAATCCAAAGTGGAGTCGGGCAAATAGATTCATTTGAAACCATCTGCGCTGCCCGGTCGTAGATTTATTCTGCTGTTGCGGAGTCGTCCCATAGATCAGGCAATGGATCTGGAGCCATCTGGCCATGGCTTTTTGTCATTGATCCTTCTCTTTGCTCCAGATGCACAGTTGTACAGTAATCAGCACTGGCAAAAAAAAAACAGAGACCCAGGCAGCTTGTTTCTGCGCTAGTGAGAAGGCAAGGGGGCCAACATTGCAAGACAAAGGCGCTAATTACTTATGCGCTCAGGTGCACACGAATGGAGCCGATGGGGCTCATCTTGTCATATGAAACACTGCAATTTTATTGCACTTTACTATCGCAATAGAGAATAAAACAACAATACTGTATATTAGTAACTCTTACTACACAACAGGAAATGCCAAACAATATGTACGGTGAAAAACTAATTCGATTGTTGAATAATATTGAGAAGCGAGTCTGCGTGATCCGTTGTCAAGGACAAGCAGTGCTACACTTGCTAACTGTACCTTCATAATACAGCCATTGTTTACTTCAGCCAGAAAGGGCTGAAGAGATGGATTTTGGGGGATCCTAAACAATGGAAATGCATACAAATGTGCAACGACCTGCAACGGACCAGGCTACTTCGATAAAAAGGGGTTGTCGAGGTCTAGGAATGACATATCGTGTGCTGGTAGATATTCTGCCGATACTAAACAATGGAAAGGGACTCAGAGTACTTGGATAAAAGACTGAAAGTGTGTGATACATATCTTGGGGACCAGAAACCAGGGATAGTTTTGAAAAAATGCACACAAAACATGACTAAGTCACGATGCTAGGAGAACAATGGAGTATCGAGCTTGAAAACTGCTGGTTAAGAGTGGATATTTAGGGGGACCCTAAACAAGTGCAAACAACGAAAAAGGTGTTCTGAACTACAGCGGATAACAGTACTGGTGTATAGAGCCGGACCTCTATTGAGTGTGAACACTGATCGTTTGGGGTGGACCCTAAACACGGGAAGTATTGAAAAATGTATACCGTACTGGAAGTTGGTTGAGCCGAAACAATAGAAATGCTGACGAATGCCTACCAAACTGGACCAAAGTGTACAACTACTTTTAGAAAACTGGGCTATCAACCTTGAAAATGGTTGCACATGAAATCTGAAGCTTCGGGGTAAATGTTTTGGGGACCATAATCCATGGAAATGAAAAAATAAAACCTGTACCAAACTGAACTAAGTCACTCTACTTGGAGAAAACCGACCCATAGAGCTTCACATTTGTTGTGTGTGAAAATGGTGGATACTTGGGGATCCCTAAACAAAGGACATGCTGACAAATGTATAGCAAACTGGTAATACCTGGTGAAAACGGGCGTTTTCTGCTTCAAAAGTTACGCCTCAGGTTGGATATTTTTGGGACCCTAAACAAGGGACGTGTCACAAAATATGTGCCAAACTAGACCCAATCACAATGCTATTGAGCTTCATGATTCAAGATGAACTTTACTGTTTCATAAAGTGAGAAATGTGTTTATTTGTTTGCTTGACAACTGTTTTGAGTGCGAAAATTGACATGTGAAGCTGCCTATTTTAGGGACGTTAAACAAAGGAAATGACACACAATAGAAATTCCACAATACACAAGGCACATTACTTGGAGAAAACCGGCCTATCGAGCTTGAAAACTGTTGATTGTGAAAGCTGATTTTTTGGGGGGACCCTGAACAAGGGAAATGTCAAACAATGTGCACCAAACTGGACCAGATGGCAAAACAATGCTATAGACCTTGAACAATGTTGAATTTGGAGTGAGTGGCAGCTCTACACACGAGTTCATCGAACCTACCCTCCTCCGTCGTGGTGCTCGTTGGGATAGCGGTCCATGTCGGTGCCCGGAAGAGGGTGTATAGGAGGAGGGGGCAAGGGGACGTTAGCCCAGTTGGAACCGTTGGCTTTAGCGGGCTTGGAACCGGCCTTTGTCTTCTTCTTCTTCCCTCCTTTACCACCTAAAACAGATCATTTGTATTAGTGAACAGGGTAAAAAACAAGTAAGACTACACAAAAGAATCCTAATCCATTTGGAGCCAGGTTCAAAAAAAAAAAAAAAAAGAAGAAGAAAAAAAGCTTTCAACAAGCTGCTGCCTACACACCGAAAAATTCAAGGTTGCCTGATGAAAAGCATCCTCCTGTTGATCGATTGGCTGAAAAGCCCCCGATCTCCATAGAAACAGCGGCGAGGAGCCGTCGACAGACCTTGGTGCTCCACCCATCCTCCTTTCACTCCACACTTTTGCTTCCACAGCGGGGAAAATAAATCCCGCTCTCTGCCGCATCATCGTAATGAATGGCTGGCATGGTCTTAATGCAATTCTATGACTACTTTCATTTCTTTGATTACACCGGAGAGCCACTAACCCCCTTCATTTGAACCCGCATGCTTCCAAAATCTCCTTCCCCTCTTGTTCCATCCGTCTTTGCACAGCTGCCGGCTGGGTCAGCACCACGTTTTATACAAGCACCCTTCAAAGGCTCGTTTTGTTGTGGTTCACGACAGTGTTATCCCTTAAAGACATCTTGTGCCATTCGGTGTTCATTTTTCTAGCCATTTTAGCTGTGTTCAATGAATTTTATTGGTTCCTCTCACTTCCTCGAATTAACATGTCGCATTGAAAACCGCTGAAAATGCTTTTATTGATGAACTGGGACTGAAATCAAAGCGGCTCTTTCGCATAACATTGTGCCGGGCCGAAAAGCGACGACAGTTTCTATCTCGGGAAGGCTGCCGTCGTCATGTGTTGGTTTGGCCTCGATGCGAAAGTCGACGCAACCCAAGGAAGCTGCCGATGTTATTGGTAAGCATCCACCGTAACACTCTACTGCCGTCAATGGCGGGTTTAACTTTGACATTCCCATCAAGCGTCACGGGCTGTGCCAAATGCGGTGAACTGAAGATGTGCTGACTGTTAATTATACCCCGGACAACTGGAAAGTTCATCGGTAGAGTGTAGATTTCCGCCAAGGTTAAATGAAACAAAATAAGATAAGGTTCTTAAATTGCTTTCAAGCCAGGGTGAGGATTTCAAAGTAAGGTTTTAAGACAAGGTTAGGGTTTCAAGTCTGGGTGTGAAACAAGGATTAAAATGGGGGTTTAAAAATTGGGTTAAGGGTTCATTTTGGTTTCAAACCAGGATTAGGGTTTCAGACTCGGGTTAGTGTTTCAAATGAGTGTTTCGAGACAGAGTTCGGGTGACTTTTAGCACGAAAGCACATTAGTTATACAAATGATCTTCTTCTACTTCTTCTTCTTCTAGGAAAAGTATGGTGGTCTGGCAGCAGAGTTCCCCTCCAAATATGAAAAGTACAGAGCCCGAGGGCTGCGGCCAGGCAGCGAGACGGGAATTACGCAAGCGGGTGAGCCATCTTCTCCGACGTACAAACCAAAAGGGGCCTCTCTGCTCTTTATTGGGCCTTCTAAATATAGACGCCGCTTTGGGTATTTATACGCGAAGGTTTTTTGGGCACTCCCAGCCTATAAGTGCAGGATGTGCAGCCCTGACGCTCACTGTGTTTTCATTGGATGCCGAGGAGGGGAAGCCGGAGGGCAGCGATTCCGGGCCGCACATAACTCACGAGTGGTGACAGCTATCAGAATAACCGTAAAGCCTCTTCTATTTGATTTGGCTTGATGAACAAAAAAAAAAACTAAGTGCAGTAAGGTGAGATAACAAAGACGAAATGTATTATGCTTACAACAGCAGGAAATCAGTGCATGCTTAGGAACTTACTTTCAGGAGCAGGCAGGGTCGGTTGGTTCGGTTGGTTCACATCCATAAAGTATGTGGACCGAAATAACAGGTTCTTGTGGGAATTTGGTTGGAAATTGTACGGAACGTTAAACACTATTATTTTCTAACATGGCGTAACGCGTGTTGATAATGCGTCTCTGCAGGGAGGAAAATGGCGGCCATGCCATCAAATATGGATACTTTGCTACATGGATACTTCCAATTTGAAGGATTATTCAAGGATTAAAGACAATTTGAATTAAACGTGATTAAAAAAAACTTAATGTAGTTATTATTTATGGTGTACCACTGTATGTGCAATATTACTAGACACTAACATTATATAAGGTTAGGGGTTCAAATTCCTTCCTATACGGCGGGGGAAAGGGAGCTCTCTAGTTGATGCTTGTTGGCTTAAGTGGGCAACGATTAATTAGGCTATAGCATCTTTTTGAGGAACTTATGGTGGTCCCCAGGGTTCAACTTTAGGGCCCCTGCTCTTTTCGTTGTATTTGCTGACACTGGGTTCCATCCTGAGAAAGCATGTGATTTTCTTCCATTGCTATGCTGACTAAAGACAAAGGATGCTTTCTCCTTAAGGCCAATTGTGTTGTGTCTTGAGGACATGAAAGGCTGGAGGCCATTGAACCTTTTGGATTTTCATGGTAAGAAATGTATGATTGTGGAAGTTATGGTGTTTGGTCCCAGTGGCCCTTGTAAATCCCCCCCTGTTGACTTGGACCCCTCGACACACTTTCAAAAGCCAACAGTCTCGAACTGGGGTTTTAAACAGGACAGTGATTTTAAATTGGATCGGCAAATAGGTGCTATTCTCAAATCCATCTTTTTTCATCTTAGGCAGCTGGCTAAAGTGAACCCTCTTATCTCACAACAGCACTTTGAAAGAGTAATCCATACCTCCGTTACATCTTGGGTGCATTGCTGTCATGCACTTTATTTTGGAGTCAGCCAGTCCGCCCTAAAAGATCTCCAGTCGGCTCAAAATACTGCTGGTCACCTCTTCACTGGAGCACATGGCAGGGAGGCACATAGCGCCAATTCTGGCCTCCTTTCACTAGCTTCCTGTGCATTTTAGAATCCATTTTAGGATTCTTTTGTTTGCTTTTCGATATTTAAATGGCCTGTCTGAGCTGCTCCAGCCCCGTGCCTCAGGTCAGCAGACCAGACGCTACTGGAGGTATCGCAGACGAAGCAGAGTTTCGGAGGAGATAACGACTTTTCCGTTGCTTTTCCATTTCTTTGGAATAATCCCCCCCGAACATTAGGTAAACCCCCGCACTGTCCATTTTCCAAACTCTCCTCTTAAAACCCCTTATTGTTCATAGGCTTTCAATTCTGCACCGTTTTAGTGATTTATTGTTAACGTTGCTATCAATTTACTGTTTTAGTTGTCCTATCTTTTAACTGTTTTTATTTGTTTGAGTTTGACATAGTATACAGCAGTTTGTGTGCAGCTGTGGTCGTTTTTAAAGTGCTCTATAAATAAAATTGAGTTGAACTTACAAATGTAGTCCCGCAATCACATGAAAGCGGTGGAAGCTGAGAGGCATAACTGGTGAGGGACGGTGTTAATCAAAACCGCCATGGATGTCAGCTTTGTACATGCAAATTCCAAATCAATGAAGCAATTAGGAAAGCTGTCAATCATAAGGCGGAGTACCCCGGAGGGGGGTGTGTCCCGAGACACGCAAAAAAAACAACAACAAAAAAACAACCAACCTGAGAGACTGCCGCTTCGCTCTGAGCTGTTGTGAGAGCTGGTAGTGCTGAAATCTTGCGATTGGTTGTGCGGAATTCGATTAGACAGCCCGTCGGTCAGTCGGTAGTCGGGAATGAAAAGGAGGGCTACAAGTGGGGAGTTGAAGTGGTCAAAAAAAACAAAAAACAAAACAACAAAAAAAAGGGAAAGCAAAGCGTCACAGTGGCGTCAGGTGACAAGCAGCACAAGCACATGCAAACACATGCAATTAGAGCACCGAGCAGGGTCACAAGGTCAATAATAAGGGTGGGGCTTTATGTTGCAGATCAAATGCACCCCATTTGAAAGGTTACATTACAGAAAAGAAATAGCTCACATCTCAAGCAAATGACCAATATGACCTCATTTGAAAAAAAAAAACCCTCACCCATCTCAAAAGAAAAAAAGTGAAAAAACTCTAAAGAGTATTTAGATGATATTTACATTTTCCAATTTTCTTTACAGAACTACGGGGCGGAAAAGTCGCACTTTTCTCTGGTTAAAAGTGCACATTAACCTATGAACATTCTCGTAACAGAAAGACACACAATAGTCGGATTAAAAATGACATGCACTGTATGTCTTCGTATACACGGATATAATCATCTATTTTAGTCATAATAACCGGTGGAAGTAGTCCCGTATTTCGTGTGCATTATACGGCCACAAAGTATTCTCAATCTGTTTTTTTTTTTTGTCTGTTAGCAAATGAGATCATACATATGCATTAGATTACATACCGATTTCGCCATTTACAAGTAATTCATCTGTGTATGTTTTAGAATACGAGTGAATTATAAATCACTCAGGAACCGAAGCTTGTTGACACAAGCTTGGAGGAAATGGAAAATGGAAAATGACTCTCAAAAGAAAACCTCACCCTGGCCATACAGTGTGGTTATAAATGACTACTGAAGCTTCTCATGGAAAAGATTTGAACTGCCTTGTTCAAACCGCTTTTGAGAGAGGACTGTAATCTGTAAATGCCATCCCGCTTCCGACTCACTGTTGTTACAGGAGTTCTTGTCGGGCAGCGAGTAGCCCAAGTTGGCCATCTCTTGCTTGGCCTGCAACGAGGCCTTCCACTGGGCCTCGGGCAGCTCCACGGCCAGCTCGTGGATGCTGCTGGTGTGCAGGATCTGAGTGGTGGCGTACGGGGTGGCCTGCGACGCTTGGCCCGGGCCGCTGTAGTTGGCTTTGGTGGTGAAATCGATGCTGCTGTAGATGGCTCCGTCCGAGAGCATGGTTCCCGTCTTATCCCCCTGGCCGCTCGGGATATCTGCAAGAAGGGAAGGCGTTCAGGCAAATGCAGCATGCACGCTCCCCCTAAGAGACGGGGTTAAACCCCGGACTGGTTGCCAGTCAATCGCGGGATACACATAGAGCCAAAGAAACATTCACATGCGTATCCACAACTATGGAGAGTTTGCAATCAACTTAACAGGCATGTTTCGGGAATGTGGGTGGAAGCTGGAGTACCTGGTGAAAACCTACGCAAACACAGCGAGAACTTTGTTAACTCCACACAGGAATGCCGGAGCCGAGAACTGAGGTGTAGACGTGCTGAGCACTAGCTCAGGTCCACCCTAGACTGGTAGCCGGTCAAACCTGGGTATGAATGCCAAAAGTCCATCGAGTCGGGATCCATCCCACTCCAGATGCATGAAAATCAGCTCCGTGAACCACTACTTTACCAACGGAAAACTGACAGTTTTGACTAGTGGACTGACTGTCAATTTCAATGGAGTGCTAAATGTTAGCCACCGTGCAGGTTAGCCAGGACAAGAGTAAGTCACAGGAACTACGAGATTTTCAGCAGCTGTGGTGGTTATTTGCACACGTTCTTGAACTCCTTGAACTGAAAATGTGCGTTACCAGAGGCGTAAAGCCAGCATTGATCCGCCTTTCCCTTTCAGACAGAACTGGCTGAGACGGGATATTGCCGTGTCCATTGCGTGGGTAGTGAGTCTGGAGTGTTATACTTCACACTCTGGACACGGGTGGTCACGCCCCCGATACTTTGGCGGAAGCCGGCAAATTTGTTGGTCGACTTCAATTTCCTCACATGCCACATTGGCACCTTCTACGCAGGACAGCGTGGCAGGAGAAACCAGGATGAGCTCGGATGAGCAGTGTGAGAGCAGATCGCAACTCACTTGAAAGGCAGACTACACCCCGGACTGGTCGGCAATCAATTTCAGGATGTTTTTTAGTGGCGCATTGACCTCGCGGAGGCGCCACAAAAGTCACTTATGTGAACCACGACACTACTCGTGCATAAGAGGAATGTATGTTGAAAAGAACGACCATGGAAGGCTAATTTGCTTGATGAGCCATTCAGGAAATTCTTTCAAATACCCATCCCAAGTGTCTCACAGCCTTTTCCTTCCATATTTGTATGCATAAAGCACAACAGTGTCTCCTCCGCCCAGGAGCGAGCCCAGGAAGTAGCAGCCATCTCCCCACCCTGCTTGCATGCCCAGCCAAGGGGAGATGATGTAGAGCCACGGCGGAAGCGTCCGCATCTGCGCTTGTCCTTCACGACTGGCTGCTCCACACCATCCTTTCACACAGCACATCCCCGCCGCCGCCACTACCTCCCATTCTGTTGCTCTGAGGTACGGGGCTGTCACAGCAACTGGATGAAACATTCTCCATGGTGACAGTGGAGCGTGTGCACTTTGTGTCTCCGATGCATATATGCATCGGATCCATGTATGTGGACATCTTGTAGATAAAAGCACGGAAGAGACATCACTCTCACCTCCTCGGCCATAGTTGGTGAGGTCATTGGGTCCCACGGAACTGCCGTTGACAGGCAAGCTGGTGGCGGGCCAGGAGTCCGCCAACCAGGGGTACCCCGGGTCGCTGGCATTCAGTAAGCCTGGCCGACTGGGAAGGAACACAAGATAAGAAAGCTGGTTTTAGTAAAAAAAATCAAAAAAACATGAAATCCAACACATGTGAGAGTTGTCAGGTGCCGGCGAGAGATAAGCCGACACCGAGCCTTGTTGAAAGAGCGATGAAAAATACAGCGATATGTTTCAGTCGGAATAGCTTCGGGCAAAAGCGACGCTTAATCTCTGCCTTTTCTCCCACTGACTTTGTGTCAGGCATAAAACACTAATTCATGCATTTGCTTTCATTTTCATTGAAATCTTTTTCTTTTCTGCTGCCTTTTCTCCATCAAGCCCTCGCAGCGCTGTCCAGGCATCCGTAAATCTGCTTTGATGAGACATCGAGCGCCCGCCGAGTACGGACGGGACCCGGCATGTGGGATCCTGTCCAAAACAGGAGCTGGGCGAAGCGAAGCGGGGGCGGGTGGGTCCATTGAACAGGTGTTCCGTGCCTCCTTATCGGGGACGCCGACCATAAAAATCAGCCATTAAGAGTGTAAGCTGTCACGGGTGACTGCGCTGGGACCATTAAGGCCACTTTACTGTACAATCACGTCAGAGCTTCGTTAGCGGGGGCGACGCAGGCGGCCGGGGGTTGAGTGACTTCCAGAAAAGAAAGAGTTGCTTCACTTGTCCACAAAGCCAAAATGTGACAACAGCTAATAACGATTTTCATGAAGACCCAATTCCCATTTAGTTTCTAAATCAGACTTCACATAGAATTTCAACCTACCCATAATCTTAACTCCTAACCCTAACCGCGAATCGTTGTTTTCCCTATTTAATGCTCTATGCACCTCGAACCTTTGCGGTATGCGTCACCCCTGACCTACCTGTAGCCTCACCCGTGCTAACCCTAAACCCAATTTGACCCTATCCTAACCCGAACCAAAACCCTTAATCCTAACCGGACCGAATGCAACCTCAAACTGAAAACTATCCTAACCCAATCTAACTGAATATAAACCCAAACCTGAACCCTCCGCTGACTTACAATTAGCCCCCCTCTTAACCCAAACCCAAACAATCAATGTATCCCAAAACCTCCCCAACCCCTAATTCAACCCTAGCCGCAAATTGGGAGCCCCAAAATTGATATAATCCTAACCTAACTTTAACTCCAATCCCTCACGCTACCCTAACCGAGAATGCTCGTTCTGTATTTTTCTTCTTTTCACCATTAACTGCCGAGATGCATAGCTGCACACTTGAACAAACAATAAACAACAACAGCTGCCCACGTTTGCTTGAGAAAATAACCTGGCAATACACTTGGCTCCGAATCCGTCACAGTCGCGATCACAGCGAGCACACGCGATCTTGCGTCACATCCACAAGTGAGAAACAGGCCAAATATGCTTTCATCCTTCCTCACGCTGCACTCGTCACCCTATATTTAAAGCAGAGATGTCTACGCCCTGCGGTGCGATGCGTTGCACAGGTGCTGCCCGGTGGGCCCTTTCGGTCTGGGCTCCGACGAGCCGGCTTTGCCGATAGCCCCGAGGACCGGGCGCTACGGGTCCTGATGAGAAGACGGGCGGAAAGGGTCCCGTTGGGTTGCGGAATGCCGAAGTAGGCCCCCCGGGGTGGGGAGAACCAGTCATTCAAATTGATAGGCTGTGCACCAGACCTACTGCTATCACTCGAGCATGACCTCATACACTTTACTCCACTGCAAGTCGAGTTTTTACGGATGGGCCCAACAGGCTTCGAGGCGAAACACCCTGCACAAAAGGCCACGCTAGATAATTAGTCTTACTTGTCCTACCGTGCCCGTGCCTGTGCCTGTGTGCCTGTGTGCCTGTGTGCGTGTGCGTGTGCGGTCCTCCCCCACCAGACAGTTTGAAAGACGAGCGCCTGACAGCTGAATGTCTGCGTCGTCCTTGTATCCGTCACACCGCAGCACTCCCGCGCGGGATCATTAGAATAAGACTGATTTCTGCCGGGGATATTTGTTATACACACACACACCGCGGGGGGCGCTCGTACATCTGATGAAAAGTTGACACCTAACTTTGAATCCCCCCCGCCTGACCCGGATGGACGGCAACCTTGGCAGATCAAATCTCATTGACTGAAGAGAAGCGCGCCGTCAATACGCCAAGCAGGATGATATTAGTTAATTAAGCGGGTGTGTGTTTATGGTCCCCGTCGAGGGGCTGAATGGATCTCGGATTTGAAGCATTGACGTGAGCTGGCGTGTAGAACAATGGCGATTCGTGCTGAGAGCTGTGGCTTAACGTTAGAAAACGGTAATCGCCGTGGCGGCTATGTCAACGTATGGCACGGCCCGTGAATCTTTGCTGAAATATTGATCAGAGCGAGATCGGAAGTGATTACCGCCTCTTGTTGAACGAGGGGAAGGGATAGGCTCTGGTCGGGCAGCCATTCGCTCGCGTGACGTCAAATCGACCAATCTGCAGCCTATTCATCATTTCTTGTGTGATCGATTGGGCGTAATTGTTCAGTCATGGCAATTTGGCAGCGACCAATGAGAAGGACGGAACAAACGCGGCTTCATTCGCTATCGTCTGATTCATGCAAAAAAAAAAAACCACGGTCGTGCTATCAGAATCCTGCACACTCTCATTCAAAGAGCAGATGGGAAAGTTGCGACAAACGGATTGGCGAGCTCCTGAAGGCGTATCGCACGCTCCGCTAACTCCCGATAAGACGTTTAAATGCTGCTTGCCGGGCTGAAAATCAAAAGTGCTTTTTTTTTTTTTTTTTAAATATGTGCTTTTATTCGTATTATTTTACATTATTATTTCAATCTGTATATTTACTTTTTCAGTTATATATTCTTTTTTTGGGGGGGGGGGGGGGGATTTCTATGACATCGCTTATTTTTACACCTGCAGTTATTCCTGATAAAAATGTTACTTTTTATTATCTGTACAGTTAGTTTGACTTTGGAATATATTATTTTCATGAATTCCTATGGGAAAATTTGTCAGAGGTCATCCCCCCCCCCCAAAAAAAACAAAACGCACACAGGTAACTGATGTCATTGAGATCTTTGCAGACCCTTCGCTAACATGAGTGAAGGCGGCGGGTGGCAACACACACACACGCACACACCTTTCCCCTGGGTAATTATTTTTACATTATTACACGTGCTCAGATCCCGGCCGCCCACGCGAGGTGACAGGCAAATTTATCACTCGGGAGGTCTCCTGGCTTCGCCCGCAAAGATAAATGACAAAATAAAAGCCCTCTCTGCTTAAATTGTTTCGCTTAATTCCGCCAAGGAGATTGATGAGTTCATCTAGCGACGCATGAACGCGCGAGATGCGAGGGGAATGTATATTTTGGTATCATGTGCTTTTTTAAAAATGATTATTTTGAAGGAGTCGAACGTGCGCGTGGCGCGCCTGGAAGGCGGCTCGCTGTCGGTCGGGCCCCTCGTGGCGGCGTGTTGGGCATATGTCGCGTCGCAACGTGCGGACGACGACGTCGCTGCACAAGTTTGCGCTTTTGTTCGTGCTGAGCAGCGGCGTGAGCGAGGGTTGCCAGCGCGCCGGGACGAGGCCAAGTTTTGTGGCCTTCTGACCCGGCAACTGTGAACACTTCCTGTGCCCGTTGCGTTGGTACTTCCACTAGTTACAGCATGTTTAACACTCTGCAAGCCAGAAAATTGTCTCGACTACATTACAAATATTTGACCAAAGACTTTTTCAATCCATATTTAAATGCTTGTTCCATGTTACAAAGCGAGAGAGAGATGCAGCAATGGTAAATATTGATTGCATTTTACAAAACCTTTTATGTGCTTCATTTATACCGAAAAAAACCCCCCCAAAATTTTCTCATGTCTGTTTTATGATATATTTAATTATTTTGAAAAATGATAATATTAACAATAATAATTGATTATATATAGTTACTTTTATTTCATTGTAAAATATTGAAAGGTTGACTGTACATTTACTCAGATTTCTTCCTGTATACAAATTTAAAAAACTTTCCACATATATTGACATTTGAACTATATTCTAAAGGATATTTACTTTTATTTTATTCAGAGCACTTATTTTAAAAATACATTTTATTATATATTGACGTATTTTGACTTACTAATTAACTATTAAAATGTACTACATTTATACAAAAATCAAAAATTCTAATATTGTATTTTTCATTCTATAGCCTATTTACATATTGGACATTTTTACTATAGTATATAGCATATTTACTTTGTCATTTTTATTATTTGTAAATACAGTGTGTATATGTAGTGTGTCATTATACAAATAGCTTTACTTCTATTTCATTGTGTGTTTTGTTTTTGTTATTTTAATTTATTGTATTTACGTATTTCTATGATAAATTGACTTGTATATTTCAATATTTATGTACTTATTTTTATGGTTCATATGACATAAGGCTTTTAAAAATACAGTATATATGAACTTATTTTGAAATACATGTATATCAACTTACATTTCTATTCACTCAATTCAACATTCATTAAGAATTCTTTTATGTCGTATACTTTTGGACCCATGTCTTGAGTTTGATTTTTTTGTTTTTACTCACCTCCCATTGCTCATCAGGCCGCCGTCGACTCTCTGGAACGTCACTACAGCGGGAGAAAGAGATGACATTTCGGGAACTGTCTTCAGTCAAAATATTCAAAGCGTGGTGATTATCGCTTTGCGTGGGTTACTCAAGGACATGACAAGCGAAACTCATTTGGTCTTATTTTTTGCTGCTGGCTTATTATCATCAGGTGTATGATTAAATCTAAAAAAAAAAAAAAAAAAGAAAGAAAGAAAAGATTAAAAAATGCAGCAGGATTATTAATCAAAGTGTCGGGATTGAGATAAGGTGCATTAGACGTCTCGGGAAGACGAAACGGCATCCAGACGTCATTTCAAACCCGAACCCTCATTTGAAACGCGACTACTCTGACTTGCAACCCGACTTTGAAACTCCAAGCCAAGCTTGAAACGCTAAAACCTGCTTTGAAACTCTCGTGCAGGACTGAAATGCTCTCCTTGAAAGCCTAACCCTAACCCTTGAAACCCAACTTTAAAAGCTTCATTTTGACTTAAGACCCACCTTGGAAACCTTCACCCAGGCTTGAAAGTCAAATTTGAAAGCCTGACCCTGGACCGCAAGCCCACTTTGTAACACCAGCCCTGGCTTGAAACCCTACTTCACAATAGTTACTCTGCCTTGAAAGCCTACTTTAAAACCCCAAGCCAAGCTTCAAACCCTAAACCTGACTTGAAAATCTGCTTTCAAACTCTCATACAGGACTGAAATGCTCTCCTTGAAAGCCTGACCCTGCCTTGAAACCCTACTTTAAAAGCTTCATTTTGACTTAAGACCACACTTGGAAATCTTCACCCAGGCTTGAAAGTCAAATTTGAAAGCCTGACCCTGGACCGCAAGCCCACTTTGTAACACCAGCCCTGGCTTGAAACCCTACTTCACAATAGTTACTCTGCCTTGAAAGCCTACTTTAAAACCCCAAGCCAAGCTTCAAACCCTAAACCTGACTTGAAAATCTGCTTTCAAACTCTCATACAGGACTGAAATGCTCTCCTTGAAAGCCTGACCCTGCCTTGAAACCCTACTTTAAAAGCTTCATTTTGACTTAAGACCACACTTGGAAATCTTCACCCAGGCTTGAAAGTCAAATTTGAAAGCCTGACCCTGGACCGCAAGCCCACTTTGTAACACCAGCCCTGGCTTGAAACCCTCCTTTGAAATCCTAATCCTATCTTGAAACCCCTAATGCTTGTTTCAGACTCCAGCTTAAAACCCAAACCTTGACTGGAGACACTGCCTGCAAACCCTACCCCAAACTTGAAAACCTAAATTGAAAGCATAACCTTGAATTGAAAGCCTGCTATTTAACACTAAACTTGGCTTGAAACCTTACTTGGAAACCCCAAGGTTTGTTTAATTCTGAAGAGCATTATTTGAACGCCTCACTCGAAACCCTAACTTGTGTTTGTGTTGGAAGCGCTTGAGGGGCTTCGAGACTTTTGGGGAAAATCGTCGGAAACTGATTTTCCGATGTGTTCAACACACGCAGATGAAAGAGTGTGTGCTGCACATTCCTCCGCAGAAGGCGTTGCGCTCGCTTCGAGGTGATGTCGCGACAAGCGCCCCCGCCCCGGGGTGGGTCTCGTTTCTGGGGGCCACACAGGGAAGGGAAACTCCGACCTCAGGCGACGAGAGTGACTGTCAACACTTGTTCAAAGTCACGACATCAAAGCGTCTGTTTCAGCATCAAACCCCAAGCATGTCTTGAAACCGTATCTTGAAACGCCAACACCGGACCCAACAACTACTTTGAAAGCCTCGTACAGGCAACAAATTCCACTTTGAAACCAAACTCTTAACTGTAAACCTTAACCTGAACTTGAAGCCTAACCCAGACTAGAAACCCGATTTCAAAAGCCTCATCTTCAAACCCACACCCTGGCTTGAAACCCTAATTTGAAACCTTAAACCTGGCTTCAAACCCTAACTTGAAATTTTCACCCTATCTTGAAACCTTAACCCTGGTTTGAAACCCGAATTGGAAATCTTAATTAACTCTGGCTTGAAACCCTCATTTTTAATTTCCACCCAATCTTCCAACCCTTAAGCGCCTCGTCCCACTATGAATGAAGGCAGATGGATCCCTTTTCATCAGCGGGATAAATCTCAATCGTTTACCTGACAGGACGGTCGCAATGCGTCAAGTTATTGTCAATAGGGACGGGGGAGAGCGGGGCCGCTCTTCAGACTTCACCTCCTGCTACACCCGACCGTCTGTTCGGCTTCGGAGAAATCGATTTTCAAAACGGCGATCGGCCATTTTGCATTGATTATTATTCATTTCATTTTAGAATCTGCTTTAAGACGACCTTGGATGGCATGACTAGTGCCTACAATAATATATATATATATATATATATTTTTTAAATTATTATTTTTTCATCAGAAATTGTTCTTTTATTCCTGTAAAGTAACCTTGAGAGATGGAATGAAAGGCACCTAAAATATTTTAATGAAGTAAATATATATCTAATAAGTAGATAAAAAAGAAAGAAAAAGTACAACAAATGTGAATTTTTTTTTAATCAAAAATCAAAAGTTAAAAGTAAAAGGATATTTACAGTTGAAAGGACTTCAGTTTGGATTTTGGGGGAGAAAAATGATTTGCCGCCACTACTTCTGCCTGGCAACAGCTGATCCCAGCACCATGTGAACCAATCCAAAAAGTAGGCATTAAGTTTGATCTAAGCTCGCTAGCTAGCATTTCTTTTTAAAATTTAAGATAATGAATCAACTGGATTCTTTGCTATCACTGTGATGCAGAACAAAGTGAACTATGTTTTTAGTTAGTTTGTGTGTGTGTGTGTGTTTTTTTTAATCCACCACCATTGGCCGCAACACACAAAAACAAACAAACAAAGTATGCAGACAAATACGAGAGACTTTGCAAGGCTTTTTGGTCCGAGTCAATCAGAAATCTGTGATTTAAAAATGGCAAACATTTTGTCGTTTATGCGCCACAAAAACAAACAAACAAAAAGACAGATGGGCCAGGTCATTTGTAGGTGAGGTTAAAAAAAAGACTTTCAATGTAAAATCCATCCATCCATCCATCCATCCATCCATCCATCCATTTTCGGAGGCGCTTCACCTCACGAGGGTCGCGGGAGTGCTGGAGCCCATCCCAGCTAACTTCGGGCAGGAGGCGGGCTACACCCTGAACCGGTCGCCAGCCAATAGAAACAAAACCGCCATTGGCACTCACATTCACACCTACGGGCAATTTAGAGTCTTCGGCTAACCTGAACCTAAATGAATAGATGCATTTGATGGAAACAATTATAGGTAAATGACTCAATTCATGCTACAAATATTAGAGGAGTCATTCACAGTACACAATACACAGTGGGTCGGATTAAAGAACGGAGCAGACCGTACGTGGGCCCCCGGGTCATACTTTGCCCACCCCCGAGTCGTAGTCTGTCAGATTAGCATTAGCCATGCCCATTAGCCTGGCGTATGGAATAAGCGGGCAGAAGGGGGTGGCGGTGACAAGACGGGACAAATGAGCAGTACCTGCAGGGGTGAAGGTGAAGGATTGAACTGCAAAACAAGAAGACAGAGAGGTTGTGCGTTAAAAGCCTGCAGAGGTCAGCGCTGCTTTGCGTGAGGTGGGCGGGGGTGGCCGCTGTGCGGATGCAAGGGCGGTGAGGGTGCTTGGCGCACTGGCGGCTAGGCTAGGCTAAGGGTGAAGGCTCGCGTGTCGATTCGAGTTTTGCTTTGTTTGGTCAGGTGTGAACAAGACGATCCAACGCAAGTCAACCGAGGTGTGCTTCCGAATCAACTCTGGGTCGAAGCACTCATTTGAAACCCTAACACTTGAATGTGAAACCCTGACCCGGTCTTGAAACCCTCATTTTACACGCTAACATTTATTTTAATTCCTACTTCTTGCTTGAAACTGTAACTGGAATCCCTAAAACTGGACTGCAAACCCTACTTTGAAACCCTAACGATAAGCCTTGTATGAAACCTTAATTCGAAACCTTAGCTCTGACCGGGCTCGAAACCCGAATCTAAAACCCAATTTGAAATCATAGTTCTTGGTTGAAGTCCTAACTTGAATCCGTAACGCTGCCCTGAAACCCTAACAAGACTTCAAAGCTTACAGTGAAACCCTAACTAAGTATTGAAACGAGGGGTGTCGGACTCCACTTTTTATTTCAGATTGATTCCGGTACCGGCGGCTCATATGGGCAGCATTCACGAGGACCCGATACCTTCAAATAAGGCCGATCTCGGTCCGAAACCGATACCTGATATCAGTAGTCCTCGCACATCCCTTCTTGAACCCCTAACCCTGACCGGAAACCCTACTTTGACAATCTGAACCCAGGCTTCAAACCGTCATTTGAAGCCCCGACCCTGACTTGTAAGCCTACTTTGAAACCATGAAACCCCAAGCCGGTCTTGAACATCAACTTCAAACCCCCCCGAAACGCAAGAAAACACAAAAACGCCACAAAGATCACACAAGCTGCCATGGTGCTGGAGCTGTCACCTTGGAATAGTTTTAGAATTGACGTACTATCGAATATTCCAGTGATTTCCAAAGAATCCGATTTCAAAAAAAAAAAAAAAAAAAAAGTATTTTATTATTTTTGTTCCTGATGACTGTTTTGGAAGCGTTCACTGTTGTTTATTAAACCAAACCAAATAAGGAACAAGTCAACAAATCAAGCACACAATCGGACGACGGATCGATGAATCGGGACGCGTGTGCACGGCGCTTTGGAAATGGCGTCGAAGGTGCCGACCTGCGTAGTTGCTCAGGCCCTTCCTCTTCTTCCGGCGCCAGTACAGCCAGACGCTGAAGCCCATGAGGATGACCCAGCAGGCGCCGCCGATGCCGGCGATGAAGGCGGGCTGCTTGACCACGTCGGTGATCTGCTCCGTGATGCTGTTGTTGCGGTTGCCGTGGATGATCACGTCCTGGAAGGCCTTGCCTGCGGGGAGCGGGGGAAGGGCGTCCGGGTCACTCAAACGCAGCGCGAGGAGAGAAATGCCGCTCGTGCTGCTGTGGAAGGACACGTGCCCACTGGGGCCCTGCGGGCTTGAAACCCCGCTTTGAACTTCCAAATCTGAATTTGAAACTCGAAGCCTTCTTTGAAACATGAACCCTCGCTCGAAACCCTAATCTGGTGTGCAACCTAATCCCTAATTGGACTGGCCCAAAGCCCTACATTCAATCTCGGACCCTGCCTTAAAAGCTTCATTGCAAATCGTAAAACTGACTTGAAAGCCCACTTTGAAGCCCTAATTCTGCCACAAAACCCTACTTTGCAACTCGTAACACTGGCTTGAAACCCTAAAGTTGTCTTGAGAACCAACTTTGAAACCGTAACCAGGTCTTAAACGCTAATTTGAAAACTTACCATTGGCTTGATATTTTTTCATTTTGAAATCCAGATCTCGACTTTCAAACCCTAACCCTTGTTTGAAACCCTAATCCTATTCTATCTTGAAACCCTTACCTTTGTTTGCAACCCTAAAGCTGGCTTCACACCCTTGACACCCTACCCCTTCTTTGAAACCACAAGCAGGGCTTAAAAGTCAAATTTGAAACATTGGCTAACATTGGCTTCAATTTTGTATTTCGCTGGAAATCCTTATCTGGACTTGAAAAGCCCAATTGAAAACGCTCACCTTGGTTTAAAGCCCGACCATTGTTTGAAACCCTAACCCAGATTTAAAACACGACTTTGAAACCGCACTCCTGTCTTGAAAGCCTAATTCAAAACCCCGACCTTGGCTTGAACGCCTTCATCGAAACACGAACCTGAAACCCCGACTGTGATGCGTGTTGAGTTCACAGACGACAACTTTGCAACAAGTGAAGTTTTGGATGCGGCTCTCGCATCGGTACGGTATGGCGCGGATGTAACGGGAGTCGGGACATTGATGAACCTCAAAGAACGTGTGATGATTTTCCGTGAACGATATCGACCGAAGGAGTGCGACGCGGATGCGCGGGGAAATACAGATGCTGGCGCAAAAGAACAAAGCGGACAAAGCTTCTGAGAAAACCCCCAGGCGCGCTGCTTGTTTGCCCAATTCAGCGACGACGCCAAATTAAAGCGAGAGAGCGAGCGAGGGCGTATCGATCCGGCGGAGGTTCGTCGACGCGAGGCACACGCCGGGCCGGGCTTTTGCAAACGGATTACGGGGGGGGGGGCCACGCCGGGGAAATAAGCGCGACTACAGCGGGAGTTAGGGATCATAATAATAAAAGGGAGGCGCACGGAAGCGTACGGGTTCATCGGGCACTTCGTTAGGTGCACCTGCTATTTGATCTCAGGAGGCAGGGCTTACATGTCGACTGAGGCCTTCCACGACTTACTTGAAACCCGACTGATTCGGGCTTAGAATCTTGGCTGAAAGGCATACTTTGGAAATGTAACCGTAATTGAAAACCCTAACCCTGGTTCGAAACGCTAACTTGAAACTTTAAAGCTTATTTTGAAACACTAACCCTTTTGTGAAACCCTAACCACTTGAATTTGAAACCCTAACGCTTGTTTGAAGCCTTAACCAAGCTTTTAAACCCGAAACTATGGCTTGAAACCCCATATTGAAGCATTGCACCTTGATTGAAACCCTAACCAAGGCTTGAAACCCTACTCGAAAACTCTAATCTTGTTATTTGTAACCATAAGCCTTGTTTGAAAGCCTAACTCAGGCTTGCAACCCTGACCTTGTCTTGAATCCCTAACCCTAACCTTCAAACCTTCCTCCTCTAATCCTTGTTTGAAACCCTAACCTAGGCTTAAAACCCGTATTCAAAACCATAAACGGGGCTTGAAACCCCACGTTAAAAACCTAAACCTTTACTCGAAACCCTAAGCCTTGTTTGAAACATGACACCCTAACCGGAAACCCTAATGCTCTCTTGAAACCCTAGCCTTGGCTTGAAACCCAAATGTGGAGCCTTAAACCTGTTTTGAAAGCCTAATCGAACCTCGATAACCAACCAAATTCAAAACCCGAACCCTCTGAAAATCAAAAGAAGTACAATGGCAATCATTTTTTCCAAAGTCCTTACCGATAACGACGGACTGGGGTTCACTCTTGACCCCCACCCCCGCGCCGGTGCTGGCGGCCACTTCCACCCGGTAAACCATGCCCACCTGCAGCCCGCCCACCACCACCGAGCGAATGGCGGCGTCCACCGTCTTGTTGACGTGGAAGCGCGTCTCGTTCGCGAGGCACCAGATCTGGAGCCAAAGAGGAAGAAAATCAAGGCACACAGAAGTCAAAGGCTGTTGGGAATTGCTCGCCATTTCCCAAATCCCAACTCGACGATTTCTTTACTTTATGACTTTTTTTTCTCTCTCGTTCATTTCTTTTTTTCGAATGATGAGGAGGAAAAAGAAACGAGCGAAGGATTCCGAAGCCAGCGACTTCGCTCATTTCCTTTCTCCGCAATCCCGATTTGATTGCATCTCACCCAATTGAATACAAGCAAAGGTCCTTTGCGCCCATCCGTGTCGTGATGTGGCAAATGATAAACTCACCTTGTACTCTTGGATGATACCATTCTGGTGGTCCGGCGGAGGGGGGTCCCAGGAGATGCTGATAGAAGTGCTGTTCTGGCTTCCCACGGTGAGGACTGTAACCTGCTGAGGGGGCGCACTGGGGGCTGCGAGAAGAACAAGAAAATCAAACAAGCGGTTTGGACGTACTTGCACTCAGCCACAGTCTGGTCGATTTGGCTCACTCACGTAAGCTACCGTACAAATACATTGCAGCACTAGGAAAGGATTGAGTCACGCACAGCCGCATGTATTTTGCACTGGAGTCGCAAATTGCCATCGTTTCGGATTCGGCGCATTTCCCTCCGTCATTCAGCCCAAAGCCATGTCTGACGGATGTCTGGTGGCATTTGGGTGCCCAGCAACTATGTTGAACGGAGGGGAGGAGCTTCATTCGGCGTTTTGTAAAAGAACAAGAGTGCCTTTGGGTCATCTCGGCAGTTACAACCCTCCTTGGGCGGCGGCGAGGCTCGGCCCCTTTCGCCGTCTTCCGCCTTGTACGCCGATCCCCGCGGGCTCACCTCTCCACCTTCCCACTCTTGTTTTTTCTCACAAACGGGAAAACAAAAAGCAGTTTGCCGCAGAATCAAGTATTCAAAATAATGTTTTCTCAGCTCCGAATACTGACAGGTCAATTACTCGCACGCTGCCTCTCGCTCACCTCGCCTCCATCCAAAATGGCACTTGTCACCCGCTAAACCTCTGCTCATCCCTCAGCGCCACCGCCCAAGATGAATGGGCCCCGTTATGAACCCGCCACCTCAACCTGATTAGAAACAATCTACCCGGGAAGAATCTGATCAAACGGCCGCATTAAATCCAGGTGACGTGCGGCGGCCATCGTGGGCAATGTCGTTCAAAGTTAATGGTATGAATGATTTAGCGGCTTATTATCATGCATATTTGTGCTAAACAATTCACATTTTTCATTAGTGGCCGCCCTCCGAGGGGGCGCTAATAGAGCCATTAGCAGCGTGATGTATGGCGGCCGCGAATGTGACCTCCTGTCTCTGGATAATGAAGAAATACAAACAAATCATATCATATGCGCGCACACGCTCGCACACACACACGGGGGAATGCCAGTTGCCGACGTGTGGGCCGCGGCGCCCGCGAGGGACGACGATCGGGCTGCGGCAGTTATCCGTGACAACCGCCGCCTTGCGCAATAGAAGTGAAGAGTAACAGTGGAAATAATCCATAAAGTTGAGAAACGTTCATTTGAATACAAAGAAAGGTCGAAGCAAAATCACGACACTCCTTTTTTATTCACAGACGAATGTTGCCGCAGTCACGCACGCCACTCGGTGCAGAAAAAGGTTGGCGCGATGGCAGCGCGACAGGTGGAGAGTCAGTTGAAGGCAGAGCGTGTCCAAAGTTTGGGCTCATTTCACATTTTCAACAAAAGAGATCACAGCAGGGCGACTACACTACAATGAACACAGAAGCTAACATATTGATGTTCGCTAACATTAGAAAATATTGTAACACTCGTAATACACAATCGGTCAAGCGTAGACACAGCCGTTCACGTACTTTCCATCTCTGTAGTCAACAAACGGTAAGAAAACAAAGGCAACAATGAGCACATTCGCCCACGAGCTGCCGATGGGCACGACTCACAAAATTCCGTTGTCCGGCTGACTGCCATTCGCCGACGCCCACGTCACTCACCGGGACAGGCCCCGCCTTTCAAAGATGCACACACTCAAAGGTCACAGATACTACAGCAGAACGTGAGAACGGCGACCCCAATTGGACAAAAGTAATGCCTGCACATCACTTGTAACGTACGCGGTGTTGTGTTAATAACGCGAAACCCGCTTTATCTGAATAATCAATATAATACTTGATTCTTAAACAATATTCGATAGCTGCAGCTCTGGTCCACTCCCAGTACAACCGAAATAAATAGAACAACTGGAAATAACCTATAAAGTAAACAAAAGTGCACGGTTTGCCTTTTTGGGCGTATTCCATTCGAATGAGTCTCAAATTGAATCAGACTTCCGAGCTCTGCTCCAGTCTTCGATCCGGCCCACATTATCGAGAGTCCTGTCATATTTGTGGCATTAATCAAGGCAATTTGTCTTCATTTTGTTAATCAGTCAAATCAACAACTGAACAGATACATGTCACAGCTTTTATTTTATTTCATGAATCACGTGTTAATCAATTGAAAATTGAAAAGGAATGCTATTATTCCTGAAACTATTTCACGTATTTTCCATTTGAGCTTTTTAAATAACCTTTTTCGATCAATTGTGGCCCGCGCCATCTTCGACAAAGGGATGATGCTAAATTGAATGTGGGCCGAGCATGCCGTCAAACTTTGATGATCGCTGTGTGAATTCGCCACGACAAAGTGTGTGCGAGGGCTGGATTTAATCTCTGCTTGCACTCCAAAGGACCATCTTGGGAAATAAGAATCAGACGCCACCGCGAGCTACGACTTCCCTCTTTACAGAACTACAGAAGGAATAGCGGGCCCCCGTCCGCCCAAATCCACTCCGAGGGAAATCTGTAAGAGTGCAACCTCATGTTCAGCGCTGAGTTTTAATCACTCCAAAACCCGACTTCTCCATCCATCTTCAACCAGTGTCTCAAAGGAGACCGGGGCTACGAGCTCGGACGGCCTATCAGCTCGGAGCAGGTTTGGCTGGGGACCGAAATAGAAAACGGTCAATCTCTCCGAGGGGCCGAGATGCAGATAGAGCTAAAGCGGCAAGAGTTATCTCCGCTGGTCATTGCTGTGACACGCAGGTTCCGGAGGCCTTGGGGGAGGCGGGTTGGCGGGTTTTCTCTTGGCTGTTTTGTTACGTGTTGACGACAGCTTCGCTACAGCGGTCGGCACGCTGGCTGCTACCGGAGATACGGTCCCTTGGAGGAAGGGGGGCCGGGAATAAATGGACCTGTCACCATGACGGAATGTGAACAACGCACGCAAGCCCCCATGTGGTGAGGCGAAAATGGCCTTCGTCCTGAGAACAACCTGACGATCACTTCTAGGTCTGTTCTGGGAATTTTTCTGAACGCTGCGTATCATTTAAGTGAAGATTTCATGGCAACCCTGCACAATCGAAATAAACAGGTTTACAACTGTGGGGGGAAAAAAAAAAAGAATCACTCTCTAAGTACCGTTCAGTTGTATTTAACTGTTTGGTTTTGAAACATTTAGTTATGGGCACATGCGTTTGTGATGTATTTGTCATGAATAATGTGAGCACTACCTTGCACAATAGAAATAAATAGAACTACGAGAATTACTCCAAAGTTAGTAAGGCAGCGACACGCAATGTACTCCCAGAAAGCACAATTGAAGCCATCGTGACCGATCCAGTCTTCAGAGCTGCAGATTTGGTGGATGCGTGGATTAGCGTTAGCATCTGATCACAACGTTACATCGTAGAAGTCACTTGAATATCCACCACAGTCCGAAAAAAAAAAGAGTCAACTTTGCCTCCATGCCAAGACTTGCTACAAGCATGAGCCTGCATGATAAGCAAGGGAAGGCTAATTGACAGCAGGGAGCAGCCATGACTGATTCAGTTCACGCACAACCGTGACAGTACAATTATATGAGTGAGTTTTTAGGAGCGGGGCCAAAAAACATGTTTGGAAATCCCCCTGCATTCAGTACATTAAACCACCCTGATGAAGACATATTGGACAAATAGTCCGGAAATAGCGCAATCTTCCTTGAGGGGGTGATAGCAAGTTGCTCTCGTAGGATCTATTTCGCATCAGCAAAAAAAAAAAAAATACAAATAAAACTAAAACAAATCAATAAAATGTACTTAAAACTCATTTGGGTTGCGGGAAACTATTATTTCCAAGTCAAATCCCTCTGGAGAGATTTAAATTGAGTGGAAAATAGAGAGTTGCACCTTCTGCTGATGCTAAAGGAAGTTAGCAATTACTTCTTTATCGCCAGAGGATTCGACTCCATGACTTTGGAGAAGAAGTAGTGTGATTTGCGAGGCCACTTTAGGCGTGGTTAACCTGATCGCAAATATGACACTACCACAGCAGAGGGAACTGCAATATCAGGTGCGCCTGTACAATGGAGAGAGTTTGAATATTTTGCCCGACAAATGGCCTCTCATTCCAAAACAATGAACAGCCCGGCCCGCACTTTTTGATGGCGAATCTTCAAAATGAGCAACACGATTTCACATGACATGAGTTCCCTTGAGACTTTTCCATACATCCAGTTATGACGGACAGGTCCACCAAATTGTGTTTCGATTGGACAAACGGCTGTCGATTTGTTTGACTAGATTTTTTTATTTTCTCGAAATGATCATGGAACATTGATGTCATTGTCTGCTAAAATTAGACGGCATCGGCAAAAAAGCAAGCCATCTGTCCGGTATACTGTCCCTTCTTCCGATGAGGGCTCATCTCGACGAATCCTCAACAGGATTTCATCAAAGCAAGAGCCATTCGATTCGCCCAACGCGGCTAACTTGGAGCATTTTTCGTGCGCCTTGCTAATTTCGCGTGGATGGATGAAACTGGTGTCGGGGGCTATTTTTTCTCACTTTCTACAGAGGGCTACCAAGTCATTTTGGATTTTGGATCACCAGGATTTTTCATGGGAATCTGTTTTTTTGGTCTGCAAGTTTTATCATCAGTACGGTCGTGGCGCGGTAGCGCTGTGGGATTCTGCTGTTCTGTATAAACTTTACTTCACAAAGCAATTTCCGGCTTGGGTCATAAGAGTAAATTCCGCCGTGCACGGACTTGTTTGTTTGTGTGCCCCGCCGCTCTGTGGCCTTGTCAAAGCTCGTTCGAATCAAACGCGCCCATCATCCCCACACAACGGAGTGCGTGCGTGCTCCGATCGCACCTCGGGCCCGCGTCTGCCGGGTGATGGATTAGGAGTCGGGATACACGCAGTCGTAAACAATCCCCCCAAAAAAGGCGCGACAGGCAAAAAAAAACACATATTTTGTCTCAGTATCCGAGCGATATGACAAACGTCAGCCTCGGGCGGTCGTGAGTCAGCCGTCACATGCCGCGACGAAGCGCATCGCTCATCGCCGTACCTTCCTCGGTGGTTCGTGCCGTCTTGGATTCGCTGTCCATGCCTTGGAACTCGTTGAAGTAAGGCCGCGCCTTGATCTCGTACACGATGCCCTTCTTCAGAGACGACAAGACCACGCCGCGCTCCGACGGGACCTTCACGTCCTGCGTCTGCCAGTGTCCCGGCGAGGGCAGCCCTGACGTCTGCCTGTACAGAACTCTGTAGCCTTGGATGAACTGGGACTGGCGGTCCACCTGAAGGAAGCGGCAAACATTGGTCGAAGACATCTAAAAGGGATATACTGTCCATTTTGGCAGCAAGGTGGGAGAGTGGTTAGCAGATCTGCACAGTTCTTCGGTTCAGCGTTTGAATCTCTGCTCCGTGCTTGCACAGTTCCCAAGTGTCTTAATAAAAGTTCCTGATAGCGTTCGGTCAAAGTACAAAAAGCTTAAACGGTAAAGAACACCCACTTTTAACCATCACAGAGGTTGGAACCACTGACGTAGTTCTTAGTCCTTGGTATTTCGATGAAGGTTTCTTCAACATTGAGTAGCTGAGACCTCGAGTGGGCAAAGTCAATTTTCGTCAAATGAATAAAGAAAAGGCTTAGTTCCAATTTTCAATCAAGGTTACGTTCCAATTTGGACAAATACTGTACAGCGGGTGGCAGTCCTTTATTGCACTCGGCACTTTTGCCGACGCATTAATAGCGCAACGGCGTGCCAACACCCATTTCCAAGATGGTCGTGCCCATGAAACAAAAGTGACGTTATGAGATTGGCAGAAAACTGAGAAAGAAAGTAACGCTTGAGCTCGGGTGCAAGTGCATCTTCATAGTCGTGTAAATGAATGTTATTTATCATCTTTCGTGAAATATTGTTTGGACTTGCACCAGCGCTTCACAAAAACATAGTTTAGACGCTATTGACCAGGATGCAACCTTGGGAACTAAAGATGGTGACAGTAGCTCAGGTGTGGATAAAAGCGCAAACAATAGGATCTGATACCAATATCCAATACGATCCATGTTCAAAATCATGACAATCTCGGTTGCTCACGTGTTATGAAGACACCTGGGAACTGTTTTAAATTGTGGGGGAGCATAATAATGTGCCCTTTGAAGGTGGCCATATTAAAACGAGACCGTTTTCTGTGGCCATGTACTCCCTTGAATTGCTTTCACTACACTTTAGTGGCCGTTGCTAATTTAATGGGCACTTTTTATCACCGGCTACAGCTACGCTTAGCTTAATGAACGCCCTGACATTAACGCCCGCCGCCCGCCTTACGAGTTACCTCCTCTTCGATACTCCATAACGCCACCTTGAAGGACGAAAAATACCAAGCGGCACCTACCGACTGGGAATGTCACAGCGATGATAATAGCAAATGTGTGCCATTAAATAAAGACAAGAAGCCAGACCCCCCCCCCCCCCCCTTTGCTCGGTGCACCAGGGCAATGGTCGCATCATTTATCATAATGGCTTGTTAACAGTACAAGCAAAAGCCCGGCTTTCTAAATGATATATTAAACAGATGCTTTTCTTGGGCCAGAGTAAATCAGTGAAATGGGATCGGCTGACTTATTAATGGAATGATTTGGGAATATAAAAGCTCTCTGAGCGGAGGTTGTCGCTGTTTACGGAAGGCGCGTCGCAGCCTGATTGATGAGGGCAGTCGCATTTTGTGTTGATTGGACGTTGTCGTTGTTCGGGAAAAAAAAAAAAGGGAGAGGCCTTCGTCTTGAATTAGATCTGCGAGTCCTGAGGTGAGACTTATTACTTGGGTAAATAAACATGTCAGCAGGAAAATTGCTAATGTGGCGCGCGTTTGGAAATGGAAACCAGCCCCCACACACACACACACATCAATAATAGATGCATTTGTGTGTGCGTATGGACCTGAGTGATTTATACAAATAATAAAAAAAAAAAAGAGAAAAACAAAAATCTCGTTAGACGAATTTGTAGCTGCTCGGCAATGCGTCTCATGCGACAGAATACGCTGATGCCGTGAAATGTAAGCGTTTGCACATACGCTGGAGAAAGCAAGATAAATGCATCGTATCGTAGCAGGAAAAATACTGTTTGCTAAACACTTTATTCCCATAAACATTCATTTCTGTCAGAAAGAAAATCAAAACAAGATTGATCAACAACCAGATGTTTCGATATATATTTCTATTTTGGTTCTGCTATAGACATAATTTACGACTAGTTTGTGTTTAGTTGTTGTTTTTTTAGGCAGAACCTGATTTTAAAAAATACTGAATATGACTGACCTTGTGTGTCTTTTCTCCTACAATGATTCATTTTTGATCACAAGCTAAAAATAATTCAGCAGAAACAGATTTGTATTTTTTTTTTGCCCTCCAACATACTAAATCTGACCTCAGGAATTGAGCTTCTGATCATTTGAATGTACAATTTTGCACTAAAATGAGTGGACTTAAAGTAGATGAAAAAGTTTACTTAGATTAAAAAAAAAAAAAAAGAAAAGAAATGGGCCGACCCGGATGAAAATGCCCCAAAACATATTAAATATAACTTTAAAGACGGAGATCATGACCATTTTGTACAATTTTGTACTACATAAGATGAACTGTGAATAGTGGATAATTAGGGGTTATAAGAAACCCAAAAGGGCACAACCTATGAGGTGGCCGAACTACAAATGCAATGTCAGAGAATTCAAACAAAAAATTAAAAAAGCTAAAGTAAAAAGCTAGAAACTGTAGATTTTGCTTTGAAATATGTTTTTGGGGCTGACAAAAGTGCCCCAAAAGATGCTCCAGTAGATACAAAGTCACAGAAATGGATGCATTGAAAATAGTTGAACATTGACAATTTTAGGCTACAAGAAAGAAAAAAAAAGGTCGAACTTGGTATGAATCACAGACTGAGCTAAAAGGAAAGTTCTGCTCTTTTGTACGAGAATGAATGCATCGGAAACAGTTGACGATTGTGGGATCCAATTGTTTGATTTTTTCCATGTATGAATTAGCATCATCAAATTTGTATGCCCAAACACTAACCCGCGAAAATACGAAAAACATTCACCGTGTATTTTTTTAGGACGTTTTAGGACATATCATTGGAGTACTTTTCCTACAGAATTTCTACTAATACAAATTCGCCCTGTTGACACGCTACGCCAATATCTATTGATAATCCACAGTGACTTCATTGGGTGAAAATGTCGTGAACTCACCATCCACGTGACCTGGATGGCCGTGGGACTCAACACCACGGGGTTGTGCAAGCGAACAATCACCTCGCCGAGCTCTTTCTGCACGTGCCGGTGGTCCACGCCCTGAGCCGGAGGACTGATGTCTGCGGGGCGAGAGAGATGGAAAATTGAGGTTGAAACGATTCGTCGACTCGTCGTCGACATTCCGACTCCGCATCGACATTGAAAGCTCGAAGTCGGCTAATGGCTAATCGCGTGTTTTTGTCTCAACTTCGGACTCGCCCGTTTGCTGGTATCAGTGATGTTCTTGATGAATCGACTTTCATGACATTCTAGTCGATTGCAAAAATGTTTGAGTCGAAATGGAGAATCGCTACGTTACTTGCTATGGAGAAGTACAATACGGCACAGTCTGCATTTGTTTTTGGTTTGCTTTAACGTCGCTGTCATGATGAGCCCCAAAGCAGCGAACAACAAGAAGCTGTGTCTGGATTTGGGCTGGCTACCAATATGCCTGAAAGCTTGAAAATCAGACATTTGAGACGTTATATTTATACCAGTCAGAGTTGTAACCAATGAGAAAACCGGTGAGTGGCTTTCGTCAAAATCCTGATCTGTTCCAAAAATGTTCAAATACTACAAATGAAACCAATTAGTTTTACGTAACATTTTCTATTTATCTACAAAGAAATTGTTACAAGAATTTCTAAATATAAATAAAATAAGAAGAAGAAAGAACAGCAATAAGACCCACATGCGTTTTGTACGTTTTTTTTTTTCTTTCGAGCTGATTAAACTATAAAATGGGTCGATTTGAACAATAACAATAAGTTTGATGAAACGAGTCAAAGAGTCACTTGTGGCCACCCGTAGGGACGAGACTGGACAAACACATTAACAAAATAACGCCGCCTCTAAGATAAATGGACGCTTTGACATTTTCTGACACGTTCAGCTATTTGTCATGGCTGTTTTTAATTTAAAGGCAACCAAAAAAAAAAAATCATAGGAGAAGATGATTTTTAAAAAGTCACAAATCATAGCCAAAGCAATCATGCAAGACGGTCCGAACTTGGTTGGGGAAGAAAAAAAAAATAATAATCAAAAATGCCAGTGTCAATAAACACGTCTATACATCACTCGTAAGCCTCCACCTGCATAAGAATGACATTTAAATGGACTCTTCGTTTGATGAAGAGCACGCATTCGCCCTGACGGTATTTAGTCGAAAGGCTGATTATCATATCAATGCAATCAGGCGGTATTGTAATAAAATCTCTCCGAGCCGGGAGGCAGTCATTTCTCCCCGTTATAGTCATTAACATACTGGGGACTGCCGTAACTCAGTTAGGCCGTCCAAAAGTAGACATGCTTATTTTCCATAATTGCTTAAGTGTAGGGCATAATGAGGCCGGGCTGCGATGGAGGAGTTTGACCTCTGCAAAAGTTCCGCCGTATCTCAGCGCAAAGAGGACGATACCGCGCGCGCTTTGAAGGCCACGTTGACCTTTGCCAATCAGACGGTCCCAAATTAACACTCCGCCGATCAGGGCTGGAGATGACACGGCACCTTGCGTTCTGACGGGCTCCGACATGGGACTCGGGTCGCTCACGCCCTGGCCGTTGACCGCTCGGACCATGAACAGGTAGATGGTGTTGGGGCGCAGACCCTTGACGGTGAACTGAGTGGTCTTCACGTGATCCGCCACCGTTTGCCAGCTGTTGCTCACCGACTGGCTGCAAAGGAAAACAAGAAGTGCGCTAGCCCGTGCTACTCACAGTAACACAATGAACGTACGCGACTCCGTTTTAGCGCACGTACTGTAGCTTATAATGCGGTTAAGGTGACACAAACCTGAAGGCCTCGATGACAAAGGAGCTGACGGGCGACGCGCCGACCAAGCCGGCCTGCCACGATAGAGACACGCTGTTCTTGGTGACGTCGGTGACCTGAGGCTTGGAGGGCGGGCCTGGGAGCTCGTCGTCGTCGTGGTTCTTGGTGAGCGTTGCGCCGCCGGCTTCTGCGGTACGGGACACCATCAAATTCCCTCAACCGAGTCCTCCGGATTTTAGATGTTAGGAATAGGGGCAGGGATTATGGTTAGGGGATAGGTTTAACGGTAGCGTTCGGGTTGCAGTCATTTGTGGTGTTAGGATTGGGGATTGCGGGTTAGCGTCTGTTAGTGTTGGGGCTTAGGGATAGGAGTACGGTCTGTACCAATACAATATATGAGCTAGGTGAATAAGTAAGTAATATATAAGTGAAGTAAGTAAGTGACGCATGGAGAGTCTTTGTTGCCAAAATGCACGAGTGTCGCTGATGAAAAGGGCGATCATTGCCAATAGCCTTTCAAATATCAACACTGTCTCCTTTATTTATCTCCGGTTTCATCTCTTTGTATTGTGCGGCGGACTTTTGGGTTATGGTTTTGGTTAGTGTTCGACTTCAAGTCCCCGCCCCGCACACAGGTAAATAACTACTCTTGTGAAGTAAGCTTCGTTTCGAGTTGCGTTTGGGGTGAGCGCAAAACACACATCAACAAGTACGTTTCTGAACTCGGGGTTAGGGTTAAGGGTTAGGGGTTAGGGGTTAGGGGTTATTAGCAAGTCGTGTAAATGCACTCTGAGAAAGTCGAAAATCCTCAGCGTGGTAAAGCCGCCACGTACCTTTGACTTCGAGGAAAGCGCTCCAAGACGTCTCTCCGCTCGAGCTGGTCGCCACGCACGTGTAGATCCCCGAGTCCGAGAGCTTGAACACAATATTTAGCTGCGTGAGCGCCATTGTTCCTATCTGTGACGTCACGCAGTCCTGAGAAACAGGACAAACTCAACGGCAAAAGCGCTGGCGCCGACTTTTACGAGCTAGCCGAGCCTTCCGAGCGCTGACGCTAATTTCCTAATGAATTTCATTTCCTACTCAGCACCCTTCCATCACTCCTCCTCTTCCTCATTTCACCGCCGTCCCGCCGACCGCAACAAAGCTAATTCATTTAGCACGAGCCCCCCGGACCGACGACAGCTGGCTCGTCCGTCGGTCCGTCCTTCCCCTCTCCGAGCTTCGCTTTGCTCGTGTGAGTGTTCGATCCATTTATTCAAGAACATGTCAGCGGTCGTCAGCTCTGTCGAGCGTAGCGGATATTCCGCCGAGGCCTCGCAGCGGGGAAAGGAAGACGCGAGTGCTTTCAATTGAATCTCCACGAAATGTGCGTGCGTGCGTGCGTGCGTGCGCATCCTCCAGCTGGAACCCATCCAAGCCCGTGTTGGCGAGTCCCGTTAGCACTGTCGGTGCGCTCAGCAATACCATCAAACTATTAAGGCCAAAAATCGATGCAGTGTATTCATCTTTTGAAGACTTCTTCCTGTCAATCAGCTTGATGGCTCGTCGGCGTCGTTGTCTGTGCGTGTGCGTGTGCGTGTCCAAAGTAAAAGCATAGAGACGTTCCATACTAGCCATAACATTAGGAACACCTCCTTCAGTTCTCTGAATATTGTCTATTGCTATCAAAGATATTGTTTGTTTTTATAATGTTTTTTTTCCATCTTTTTAATTTTTAAATAACTTTTCAATTGCAAGAAATATTTTAAATACATGAATTTTTTTATATCGCATTATATTTTATATCATGAAATTAGTTTTCGTCATTCGTGATTATTATTGTTTTATTTTCATGTAACTATTTATTTCCATTTTTAGATTTTTTTTTTGCTTATTATTTAATATACTACATGTATATATTGAAAGGCCTATATGCTTTTTAAAGATATAGAATACATATTTTTATGATTTGTTTTTATTATTTTAGATTTGTATATATTTATATTATTTCGAATGTTTCAAGTTCGATTAGAATAATTGCATTAATATAATAAAAGCTTTGTGGATTTGAATTGTTACATTATTTTTGAATATATTGTTTAATAATGTTATTATTATTATTATACTACATTTGAAAATAAAAGATGCCTTTATATAAATAAATGAATGAATAATATTCATATTGAGTGTTTTCGTTACATTAGGTTAGATTTTTTCCAAATAATTGGATTGAAATTGCTCCCAACACTGTATTTCCTTTCGAACTGATGCTAATGAGAGTTGTAGGAGCGCAGGAGCCTCGCCCAGCTGACTTGGGACGAGGGCTGGGGTACACCAACCCTAAAGGTCACCAACATGTAATTGACTCAACAAAGTGTGTATTCTTACCTTTATATTGGTAATCTGCAGGCTGCCCAGTTCCTGCAGGGACATGCGGGGGTCCTTCCCCAGCAGACTGACGCCATCCTTAAGCCAGCTGACGGAGGGGATGGGGTCGCCCGACGCCTGGCACTTGAGCAGGGCCACGCCGTCCACGGCAAGCGTCTGGTTGGAGGGGCCTCGGCGGATGACGGGCGGCGGTCTATCCGACAGGACTACGACGCGAGAATGAGACTTAAGTGAGGTGGCGGTGGTCTTTCTGGACTATAACAACATCCCGTACAGCTGAGCACTTTCCGCCTTATTTTTAGACGCGACTACTACGAGACGAGCGTGTTCGGCTGCAGGTTCCTGCCAAGCGACGCAAAAATGCATCGTTATGGAGTAACGCGAGCACCGACAAGCTAAATACAGGCTGACAGACAGCGTCTGTTTTGCCTCTTCGGTTCTGCGTCGCCACGGTACTATCAACGAGTGCGACTGGCCTGGGGATCCGTTTGAGTCATTTGTGAGGTATTCCATCTAACGGCACTGCGGTTGGCAGCTTGAGTGCATTCAAATCGCGACGTCAGTTTTTTTGAGGAACATTTATTTTTCTCTTTCTTTTAATATAAAACTACTACTACCGCTACTTTCAATAACAACAACATTCATATTCCTTTTTACAATACATACAGTAATTATTATTATTATTCACGGCAACTAAGTCTCCTTTTAGGGTGCTTGGATTTGCATCGTTATTATTGTTATCGATCGACGGTTACATGCCAACCTTTTCAAACATCCCCAAAAAGACCCGCTTTCCATTCCAAACAGATTCCACAGGTAAGGAATAGTCTGAGTCGATTGATTCAAGTGTCGAAAAGAGAGGAGGGTGGGGCGTTCCCTTCTACGAAAGGGGGAGGGTGACCTCGGGGGTTAAAAGCAGCCCAATAATGTCGGGTCCCCCTGGCATATCGCAGAAGGCACATTCATTACACACCGCGGATTCATGACACCAGACCCGCGTGGGATAATTAGTCACTCTGCCACGTCTGTAACCTTTCACCACATTATCGCACCTTTCCTTTTTTCCAACGTGACAAAGGGCTCCCGAGTTCCGGGAATTATCCCAAAACCCCTGGAAGGTTGAAAACCCGCTATCAGATGCCGAGCGACGCCACTGAACTGTGGTTCTGCAGCTAGTTTTCGTGTGTGGCTGACCCCCGGCAACTAGTTTTGCTGCAATTGGAAATTGGAATCGCAAAGTGAAGCGTGGCAGATGTGACAGCGAATCAAAAATGCCGAAAATGACGCTCCGTGATCACGCTTGATAGCATTGAGCGATATAACATAGTAACATCATTCTTGCCTTCTGTATTAGCATTAAGCTAGCTGACGATAGTAAGAGACGTTTAAGTCTCTTTGTTTTTGATTGAGATGTTTTATATTTTACTTTCTGACTTCATATGCACTAGTGGCTACAAAGCGAAGCGTGGGGAGTCTCTGTGGCAGGTCAATGTGTTGAGTGCAGTCAATGAATGGAGCTGTGAGGCCAACAGTCTCTCAAATCTCTCCATTATTCTCTTTGACAATTGTAACGTTCAAAAAGATAATACAGTATATGTGGTGCCTCAAAAGGCCCGCTTGGTAGCCAGGGGTCATAGTTCATCTGTCGCAGTGGGTTGCCAGGTGTGCGAGGGTGATCATACAGTACGTCTGCCTACATTATGTTGCTGTGCTCGTCAGGTTCAGTTGCGTTCGGTCATGTCGCTCGGCGTGCGGTGGGCCGTAGGAAGAGTTATTAAAATAATACATCCAAAAAAGAAAAAAGAAAAGGAAGATAAAATGCAGCTGCTTCATTTCCAGACACTCCCTTCGGTGCTAACAAAGACCACCAGGCTGACACCAAGGCTGTGGAAGGATTACTAAATGGCCTGGACGAGAATGCGGCCGTGCGTTTTGGGAATGCGAGGCCGCATTCCGAGCCTGACGGATGTGCTTACGGAATGCGAGACCGACAGCGGGAGGCTGGACCGAGGGGCCTTGGGTTTCCGGATCAGGAATTTCTCATTACGGAGCTCCTTGAACCTGGCGGACACGTCGTCAGTAAATCACCCAGCGGCGGCCGCGACTACAGCAGGTGTGGCCCTGACCTCCCTCCCTCCCTCCCTCCGCCCTGCCCTTCCTCTTGCACCGAGCCACCCGTCGATGTCGCCGCGACTTCCTGGCCAGACGGGAGGACGGTCATCTATCATGCCATCGCAGACTCTCTCAAGCAAGCAAGCAATCGTTCAACTTGAAACCAAGGACGATGCTCGAGTTCCTCTTCAAAGTGACTAAATGACGGACGTTGTACTCCGACTCGCTTCGATGAACTGTCGAAGGCTGTCAGAAGAACTGACCTACATTTACACCCTCAATTCAAATATCCCTCCATGAAATTGTATTGTTTTTTTCCAAACAGTTTTTCTCTTAGCTTCACTGCTTCCGACAGTGTATGGGGATGTGTTTTTTTTTTTTTGTCCAATCAGATTTCAGCCAGTCAATGTAATCTGCCCAGGGCCTTCAGAATTAGTAGCGCTAGTAGTGATGTCATTTCAACTATATTAGAAATGGGACCGTTTCTTTAACCAATCAGATTTCAAATGCATCCCTACCTCGCTATAAACAAAGCCCTTGCTGTTTTTTTTCCCCCTAAAACGAATTCTAGTTAGTGGAGATCCACCCGATGGCGCTTTCTTCCAACATGTATTTTAGAGCTGATACAGAGCAGTGTATCAACTGCAAATGGAGGACTCAAATAACTCTCCTTAAAGTGTTGTTTTGGTGTGATTTACCTTATGAACGTCTGTCTGAATTCCTGTTCTGCCAACCTGTCGAGTTGGCAAGCTGCACCGGGGAGTTGTTTCTTTACAAAGTCAGCCTAGCAACAAATTGCCACGCTGCCAAGATTATGAGCAATTCTGAGATCCATTTTAGATATTTTAGTTACATCCGCCTCTCTACATGTTACCTTACAGTTTATTTCAGTTGTAAAGTTTTAAAATTGAGTCCCCGGTGGGCTTTATTAACATTACCACCGGATGAGGAATTGCCATTAAATGGGGCTTTACCATCTGTGACCTCGAGCTGCGCCTTGGCCAGGATGCTGCCAGCGACGGTCAGCGCCTGGCAGATGTAGTAGCCGGCGTCGGCCCGCTGCACCGAGGCGACGGTGAGGGCGCCGCCGGGCGACACCGAGAAGCGGCTGTTGGGCTGCTGCGGCTGGTTGGGGAACAGCAAATTCTGCGGGAAGATGAGCACGTTGCCGAATTAGTCAATGGAAGCCACCTCAAACAAATTTTTTTTTAAAAAAAGAACCAAATACCAATTGTCTCATCTGCCTATTTCCGGACTTTCATCACCCGTTAAATTGGTAGCTCTTATCCCCAACTGACTTTTGGGTGAGAGTCAGGGTACACCCTCAACCGGTCGATAGAACACTTTTTTAAAACACCTGGCAACTGTTTTAAGTTGTGAAAGAAAAACGCTTGTCTCCTTTAAATCATTTACATATTACTTCTATTTGAGCGTACTATCTTTAGTGGTGGAGGGCAAACGCATGCGGTTTAATTCCAGCAAATCGCTCGAATGCGACAAATGAACAACAACCGGAATGATACATTTCACAAATGAGTACATCCCTAGCACATGAGCGTTTCACACTTCATTAGCCTCAAGAGGGAGAAGGTGGGGAAAAACGCAATTTTCTGTCACTTATTCTAATTAATTAGGCTGAGTTTCCCAGTTAATAATTACCATCGCACCTCGGAAGAAGTCGCTCGACTCCCCCAGAGTTCAACGGTCGCAGTAAGACACTCGCCCAAAAATGTTAATTTGCTTGGGAGTCAATGTCGGGGGGGGTAAGTGGCAAACATCACGCCAACTAGTGACAACACGTACTTCTTCTGAGGAATACTTTGATGGCCTGCAGGCTACATGCGAGTGCGTGAATCTGTGTGTGTGTGTGTGTGTGTGTATTTGAAGCGTAGCCACGGCTGATTCATATCACCGGGCTCATCGACAAGCCCCAACCGGCTCCTAATTGCCGCTGTCGTCGAGTGTAGCGAGGACTCCCGGGTATTTGAATGGCTTAACTGCTCCGGTGAGAGATGGGATCGTTCTTATCAGCGCGATGGGTCACGGGGAAAAGCGATTAGCACTCCGCCAGGCACGACGACGCCGGGTGTGCAAAAAAAGGCGCATCTGTAGTAAAGGCACTGATGACGAAGATCGGTCAGGGCAGAAAATCCAAAGTGCGGCGTTTTAGAGTTACGGTTCTACATTACAGTTAGATTTAGTCAGTTCCACGGCATGACATGATAGGACCACGATTCTCGGGCAACAGGAGCTCCGGCCTACCCAGTGCTGTACCACAGCAACAAGAACCCTAAATGGCGGGGTCCCAACAAGCTACAGTTAGGATCCGTTATTTTGGTGGCCTTTAAAACAAACGTCTGACAACGCAAAGGGAAATAGTGTAGCAAAATCCCTCGGCTTTTGCACAAAGCAGTACAGTTCAGCCAAGTTTGGTACGGTACACAATTTCCATTTGAACATATGGATTTGAAATGAGGGTTTTCTTTTGACATCTTTGCTTGGCTTCAATTTCCACTGTTACTGAGTGGTACGGTTCAGTTCCGTTTTGGTACGGTACACGTTACAAACAGTTATTTAGTTTTCGAGCAAAATAATAGCAAAATGATGTACCAAGTTGGCAACCAACCGACAGACAGAAGATCCTGTGTACCAGCACTGAGCCTTGGCAACTAGGACAGAAGATTCCCCAAAAATCTTAACTCAGCGGTACAGTTTGTTTCAATTCCGTTTGGTATGGTATAGTCTGCATTTTATCAAATTTTTATCCTAAAAGGTCCCAAAATAGCCAAAGCGAACCTCCACCTGTTCGCTGAGGTGAAGTCTCGGTGGCCTTCTTTTGTGTCGGAACGTACGATGGAATGAAAACATAATCCTGATCAGGGTTTACCTGATCCGAACACTGCCGTGCGGAACTCAACTGTATCGCAGTTCACAACGGATTTGACTTGGACAGATTATTGATTTTTCTAGCCAAATTTAAATATGAAATCTTTTTCAAAAGGTCCAAAATATGGGAAATAAACATTCCATTTTTCAGTTCCCCTTCCTCGGGGTGGCTTCCATCCCTTCTATAGTACGATTATGGTTTACCTGATCTTAAAGGTACCATGGTTAACTGAACTGAACTGAACTGTACTCTACAGCTCGGTTTATGCTCTTACCTGACTTCCTTCCTTCTGCCAAAATACTGCAGGCTGAGGGTTGCCTTTGGTCTCGCACGGGAAAGTGGCAGTGCGTCCTTGGGCCACGATCTGGTCCCTGGGACGGATGACGAACTGCGGGGCAGCTGAGGTAAAAAAATGGCATCGTTAGTACGATCGACTACAAGCCAAGTCAAACATCAGGGTGGTGGGTTACTGGAATTTTTCGAGCAAAGACACGCAGTAAACCGCACTACTGTCAAACCAAAATCCATGAAGCCGAGCTCCAGGTTTTGTTTTGAACGCCGACTATGATCGCCGTGGTAACCAGGCCGGCCATTCATCCAAAGAATGAATGGCAGTCACGTTGACGATCACAGAGGGGAAGCACTAATAACTAATAACACCTGAGACAGCACACGACGACAAACAGAGGGTTAAACGTGTTCGCTCCGAGTCGTTGAAAAGGGACCGGGAGGCGGAGCTTTGCTGCGCCTCGCCATCAAATCCGGTTACAAGCCTGAAAAGTCAATTGTCAAAGTTTGGAACCGAACGGCTGAAAAGCCGCCGCGGTCGATACCGGCCGTCTCCGTCAGACTGCTGCCAGAGCCGGCGTAACGCACCGCCGGTCGGGCCCGAGCGAGATGTCTCGCGGCTGAGAGATGAGCGACCCCGGGCGAGAATTCGACACGTAAGGCAAGGGAAAGGAAATGTAAACTGTCTCACGCACTGTCTTAACAAAACACAATGCGGCCCAGCATCTGGACAGTGGACGTCATGGCTAGCCATGTGCTTCTGGCAGTGCGTCAAGTCATCATTCAAACTGTTCCGCCGTTGCTAAGGATGGTGCTAGCAAGCTCAGCATTAGCATTACTGTTGCACTAGTCTGCATTGTTTGGATTGAATAGATACACTAAAGCTGTTATAGATGCTTCGATATTTGTTACAGCGACTGGCACAGTTGCTGTTATTTGTCGAGATTCTTTCCTTGATTGGAAGTGTATTGCTCGCGGTTTGCCATTATTTCTTTTTTTTTTAGAAATGGAAATGAATCTTTTCCCTGTTTGCACTTTCTTTCTCATCTGATTGGACCACATGTCAACTAGAACTTTAAAACTAAGGTGCGTACCGAACCATGATATTTTTTTTAAATTTTATTTTATGTATTTATTTTTGGGGGGGGGGGGGTGGATACGGTTACACCTCTAAAGCTTATCATTTTGTACAACTTCCTACTAAATTGTCTACAGTGCTATGGGTCGTAGCTTTAGTAGACAATTGATGCACTGCAACATTGTGTCCCCCTCCCCTGTTTCTCCTTGATATCAATTCTCCAGTCTGACAAGCCAGCTGGTTCCAGTAAGTCCCAACTTGGTCCCATTTGGCAGCTTTTCCCGTGTAATCCCTGCATCGGTGTGTCTATCTGCGTGTGCACTTTTGTGTGCGTGTTAGGGGAGCGTATTTGTAAAAGAGCCACACACGTACACACAGTTGGGAACGGTACAGATGGCCACAGATTTACAGCGTTCTCGCTTGGCCTTGCGCAGCTCGGATATCTTGTGGCTCACAAAGCCCGGGACTGATACCGAGCTCCTAAATCACGCTCTGGCGGGGACTCAACTCCCTCCATGCCGCCCTCGCCTTCCGCCATCCCACACACTACATCGATAAACACGTGAAAAAACCTGCTTTCTCACGCTCTTTTTAAGACGTTTTTGGTCGTTTCCTCGCTAGTCAATAGTTTGCTATTTATATGGATAATGGTTTGCAATTAAATGACAAAACAAGCAGGTAGTTGTAATTTCAAGCCTCAATTGTAATATTCTGAACCTACGATAACAAGTTAGAAATCATTTGCTTGTGATATGCTGAACAGCGTCTGTGACCCAAGATGGCATATTGTATCGTGGTCTGTGAAGTTGCTGGACCGGCCGGGCCAGCTGCCATCGCTCGTGTCGACTACACTGGTTTGTGTTAGCGAAAGACCTGAAGGTGGAGCCAGATGAAGCCAAATGTTCCTTCTTTTCCTTTAATAAGATCAAGAAAAGTCGTGACTCAAACGTGACTTTCCTGAGGTGTGTCGCATACTGCATTTCAAGACACGGTGTGATAACACAGATGAGTACTGTTCGCATATAGCATGGACATTGTTGATTCACTGAGCTTCTTGAGCTTTGTATGGGTGAAAAAAAATGCACACATAGAAATGAACAACAGTCCATTTGTGTTGAACACAGTAACTTGAAAGTGAATGACACCTTTTTTCGAATGATTGCTTTTGACTCATTACTGCATGTTTCGGTGTTTAAGTCCCTGGACTTGTTGGTAGTTTATCAGCTCACCTTAAGGGAAAACTGTTCCTGGTTTGATTTAGAATACATTAATGATATGAGATTCTGCTTCCTGTCCCCTCTCCAGAAAAAAAAAACATGATCCGCTCCCATATTTAATTCATGACAAGTCCCATCTGTTGGCGGTGGAGAGAAGACCAGACACACAGGGAAGCAAACTTCAAAGGTCCAAATGCTACTTTCCATTATTTCCTATGGGATGAAAAAAAAATCCATTCTAATAATATAGAAATGTGATTGAAATGTGTTAAACGCAAAGGTGCGCTGGGATGCAAAGAAGGCATGCGGGATGGAGTCAAATCAGAAGGATGGTTACTTACCGACACGGCCGTCTGAAGAAACGACACAAACGAGGAGTGGACACACACACACACACACACAAGAAAAAAACACAAATAAACAAAACACAGACGTTTACCGAAAACAGAAGCATGAACATAAAAAAAATGAAATCAAAGTCAGAATGAATGACATATTGAAACCAAGCAAGACAGGGAAGGTCCAGTTTTTGCTCCCAATCCATTGCAGTGAACCCCCGCAGACTCGCGGTTCAGCGTTTGTCAATTCAGGTTTGCAGATTTTTGGGGAAAACTATGATCTCCTGTTTAGCGAAAAACTCACCTATTCATGTTTCTGATCTTAGGCCAAAGCCATGTCTAATACAAAAATAGGACTTTGATGCCATTTTATCGCTTATTAGTGACAAGGTATTCTGTTGAAGTGAAGGGAGGAGCTTCATTTAGCCTTGGCCATAGGATTTTGAAATCATTTTGTGGCATCTAAATCAATGAGAAACCTTTTTTGGGGTTACCCAGGGCTCAGTCCCTAGCCACCATAAATATCGGGGCTTCACTGTACACAGAGCGCCCCCTGGTGGTCCGAGGTGGCAGCCGCTGGACCCTCTCTGTCTACGTCAATGAATGCTACAACGTTATGGGTGGTTGGCAAAAAGCCAGACGGGGGTGCAAAAATCCCAGGGGTGCTGCTACTTCAATTTTCAATCCCAAGATTCCAAAGGAGAAGGGCTACGGAAAAGCTCAGGGGTGCCCCAACAAGCCCCCCCCCCCCACCACCCATGCCCCGATGTGCCGCCTGTAAGCGCTCCTCCACGGGGACCTCCAACACGCCGGGTTTAATGGCAACGAGACTGCCGACAATGCTGGGAAATTATGGTCAGGACCTTTTTATTAACCCCGCAAACCCCCAGGTGAGGGACTGGCGGTGTGCGCCAGTAAACTGTGAAATGGCTTCGCTGGTGACTGGATGATTGCGAAGGCGACGGCAACCGTAGAAGAGGAAAGGAGGGAGGGGCAAAGTGGCGCGCCTGGGCAACGTAAATAATTAAACGGATTCATAGACTGCCGACATCTCTGCGGGCTCGCGGGTGACGGCATTTGCGTTTGGACCTGTCGAGGCTACAAGTCGGCGAAAGGGGCGATGGGGGAAAAAAGAGACATTAACCTTCTTGGCGCTGCTGTGAACAGAAAAATGTTGCTGTGGGCGCACGTCTAAACACAACCGGCAGCAGATATTGAGCAATGTCTGAGAATGCTTCCTATCTATCTATCCGTCTATCCATCTATCCATCTATCTATCTACACATGTGTAAAGGAAAATCATTTGCTCAACTATTAACGTATTAAGACAATTCGATATTTTGGTACAGATTCTACAGAGAAACACGAAGCAGATGTACATGTGTTGCTTTTGAGGGCTTGACACCAGCGCAACATATTCTACCGCTCAAAAGTTTGGGCTCACTTATAAATGTCCTTGTTGTTGAAAGAAAAGCCATTTTTTGGTGACGATAAGCAAATGAATCAGAAATACAGTCTCGACATTGTTAATGTGGTGGATAAACAGTAGTTTTCGTTCAAAAAAACAAGGACATTTCTACTGTGACCCCCAAAGTCTTGAACGGTATCTGCGTTTGGCCCATGAACACGACATGTATAGCGGGTGTCCCTTAAGTCACTCTACATTCCCTTTTTGTTTTTCGTTTCAGGTATCCTACGGACAGACGTGAAGCCATCAGCATTTGACAGCTCAGGCTTTGCCGTTTTTGCTCGCCAATTGACACGACATGAGCGTCTGCTCAAAATTGCCGTCTGGCAAGACGTTCTTTCCGTCCCAGATTGCAGTTCGGTGCCAGTTCGAGAAGCTTTGTCACACCGCTCCGACACATAGTACAACTTAACGAAAACAGAATCTGTTCTTGACCAACCGGGCAGCGGAAGGCTTGGACGAAAACACAGAACTCTTAGAGCTGGCATCCACGCGAAGCCAGGGAAAGTCTATCCAGAAGGCTGCACCGCAACTCCGAATCAACAAAAGCTTGATTCAGTGGATCCTTCGGAGAACGATCAAGCTTTAGCTGTCACGACTTCAGGTGAGTCAAAGGCTTCAAGCGGAAGATTATGCGGCAACCTGACTTCGGATGGCAATAAATCTTCTCAAACCGGCGCTGAACTTCTGTCAGGGAAGGAAAAGCTTCTTGCCAGGCGACAATTTTGCAACGCCAATCCCCTGTCAATTGGCAAAGCAGGGGCAAGGCAATGATATGCTTAGAAAAACTGCAAAGAATGAGCCTTCAAATGCTAATGGCCTCACATCGGTTGGTTTGATACCTGGAACTAAATAGAAAAAGGAAGCGAAAGTTTGTGCGCAGGCAAGGTGTTAACTAACTGGAGGGTTAGAACAGACGAAAGGCTTTTTCTGGGAACAACGTTGCGTTACCTCGGACGGTGAGGGTGGCGGAGGCCTCCAGCTTGCCCACGCGGTTCTCCGCCACGCAGCTGAAGGTGCCCTCATCGTTGACGGACGCCTTCTTCACCCTCAGCACGTAGTCGTCCTTGTCGTATTTGATTTCGTACCTGTCGGGTGAAACAGATGCAAGGTGAGGTCTCCCCCCCCTAAAAAAAAAAACAACACAAAATGGACAACCAAAGTTGGCGACTGCCTCATGCTCATTCTGACAAATGGAGATTGCGAGGCGGATCAATTATTCAACGAGGTCGGCTCGGAACCCCCAAACGTGTTCAATATTTATGAAGTGTTTTTCGCAGCGAGTACGTGGTGCATCTTCATAAAGCGAACGGCGGTCAAGGTCTGACTGAATGCGTGCAGTAAGCACACAAAGTCAAAAGTGCTTTCAATTCGCCCGCAGTAATTAAATATGTTTGCGTTGTTAAAGCTGTTGACAGGATGAGCATGTGGTGAAGAGGGAGGAAGGGGGAGTCGGTCGCTTGAAAAATATCTGCCGTCTTTGGTTTAGTATAAGAAATGGATTGAAATCAACACAAAAGCTTCCACAAACGGCCTTCGCCATCGAACAGAATAAAGCGAGTGATAAGAATCACGCGCTTTGCCACCGAGCGGCACGGTTCAGTTGTCGCGTAGACGGGCGGGATGGTGATAGCAACACGGCACAGTCCATCGAGTGTGACGGTTCAGCTTGCATGTTTGGGAACTGTTTACAAAGGAAAAAAAAAAAAAACCCCAAAACTGCTCAACTGTCGTTTGGTGGAAACGCACCTCGCGGGCTTTCTCCAAGACACACAAAGGAACTCACTGGAAACCCACTAAACATGTCTCATGTACTGAACCTTAACTGTACTGTGTGCTACAAATGCGACACCCCCCATTTCTAACACCCAACGGCTTTATTTGGATTCTTACGATGCCGTGAAACCCAATAATCCGCGTGCGTGTTTTCACAAGTTACGCAGCACAAGAGACTTGCTTTATATTGTTCATTGTTGCTTTTGTCCGACAGGACACGTAGTCGTACCAGCGTGACCGACTGTATTATTCTTTTCAAAGTCGACTGTGTGCACCGTACGGCGCTTGCCACCGGAGGCTCAATATGTCCCGTCAATCCGTGGCATCTAAAAACAAAAACAAACTCATTCGTGACATTTCTGGAGCGAGCTTTATTGGGAGCGCTTACTGCCGGTTTCGACTCTCGTAACTTCTCTTCAGTGCTCATCGGCTGTCCGAACCCGCGGTCTTGTTTCCAGTACTTTGTTTGAAACTCGGGTTACCTTCACTGACCCCCTGAAGACCCCATCTCAACATCTTTACGGAACTGACCTTTTAGTTTTTGGAGACTCTTTTGAAACCTACAAATGTGAACAAATAATGAAATAAAAGTTCATTATTTAAAATGTATTGTAATTTCGAATGTGATTTTTTTTCAAATGTGTTCTTAATTTTTGTTTCAATAATTGTAGTTATTAATTATTACTCAATATACAAATGTTCATCTTGAATTTTGTACACAAAACTGTACACAATACATAATACAACTTTAAAAATGTCTGTTCTTCACTTAGAAAACAATAATAATTAAGAAAAATACTAAAATTAAAGAAATACACACAAAATGGATTATCTGAATTGTTTTCATATGAATTTAAAAAATATATATAAATGTTCATCCCACAACTGCAAAAATAAATTGATTGGAAAACACGATTTATTTTATTTTTTTTACATAGATACACCTGACGTATCCTATATTGTACATTTTATAAAATGTGTCATTTGTTTGATGTAATCATTTTATTTGATAACAATAGTCCTAATCTTTCACCACGGTGAAAAACGAAGCATCGTCAGCTCACATTTGCCCAATGAGCAAAAGAGTTTGAATCTGGAGCTTTGGTTCGTCCACTGAATGGAAGTCAACGTTTGTGCTTGATTTCTGCTTGCTTTTTCCTCCAGAGATCAAAAGGCAACTTTTGTCGTCGTCGTCCAAATTGGACTCAGACTCCTTGTGGCCACAACGAGAGAACAGTAGCTCTTTATTGGCCGACAATTCTGTTTTCGATTACAGCGGGAATGTCGTTGCGAAGCTGAGCCGAGTTTTCTGACGTTACTGTACACGCGCGCGCGCGCGCGCACACACACAAAGCATACAATCATCCAACACATCACTCGGGAGTGATGGGAACGTAAGCGAGTGCCCAGACAAGAGAAGCACTTTGGTGCCTGATGTGTGTGGAGAAGAGATGAAATTCGACATGCAAAACTCCTCCCATCATTTTAGAGAATTGGTCTTGGTAAATCTTTCTTTGCCCCCCACCCCACAATTTAAAACCGTTTAGCTAATATGTTTGTGACACTCATTTGTTGAAACTGCAGCCCATTTACGATATTCGATTTATTATTGATTTAGCGTTGCCGAAATTCGCCTGTTTTGAGATCCTACTCAGCCCGCCGCCTCAACTGTCAAACCATTGCAGAGTAAGGCTTTTGTTACCGTGACAACCGGCGTCGGCGCCAGGGAACATTTTCTTTTGTGGAGGCGGCACTTCATCCACAAGTAGTGTGCGGAAAAACAGTGGAAGCATTTTCACCCGTGGATGCAGCGCTTCATACGCGGCTAATGTGCGGATCCGTGCATGTGCTGCGTGCAACGTGTTAACAACTTCACCGTCCAATCAAAGTACGTGTCGCTTATCTTAGAAGCTGACGCTGTGAGCTGATGCTATCCTGTGCATCCAACAACACTGCTTCTCCGCTTCCCTTTTGGCTGTGACATGATTTCATGTCTCAAACAGTACATTGGGCACGGGGCTTGAAAATCGAGATCTTCACCCAGCGTAGCTGCCAAGTCACGGGCGGAGAAACTCGAGTGCGACCGCGGTATTACACAAAGGAAACGAAAGATTCGAAGAAGGTTGTTTAGATTCACAGTTGACGTGCGGGAAGGGACTCCAGAGACACAATTCATTAGTTGTGTGGAAGCCTTTCAAAAGTCCATTTTCCTTAGCAAAAAAATCTGTTTTGTGGATGTGTGGGAGGCAGAAGGCAACTCGGACTCCTAGCTGGAGAATGTGGCTCCTCTCCAAAATTCCTTTCATTTTGACTGGCTTTCGGACTTGAACCTCGAAGCGAATCAAAAGTGTCCGAGCGGCCATCGACCCACGAGAGGGAATTCGTTCACCGCTCGCTTCTCTCCGCAAGCTCTGAAGCGGACTCGTGTGCCCCGTTTCTTTCTTTCTTTTTTTTTTTGTCTGTGCCTCACGCAGGGTCCAAAAGTTCACCCGCCGTGTAGATTTTCATCATATTTTAGCGTGGATAAATAAAAGATGCAGTTTGCTCCGGGCTGCCTTGCCACGGGGAAAAACCCCCCAAAAACCAAAAACAACTCGACTTGCTGCCAATGAGGTGGAACTGACAAAATAAAAGAGTTGTAGCAGTGGAACAAAGTTGAGCTTGTACAGAGTTGTTTCATTTTTAGACCAAAATGTTATTGCAATTTGAATTTTCAATTCTTAGTTGGTTGTCTTTGGACCAAATTTCAGGTCAGAATTCCGACTGTTCGACTTCTGGATCAAAATGTTCTTTGCATTTTAAATTGGAATGAACAATTTGAGGGATTTTTTTTAGCCATTTTTAAATAATCTTCAGTTATTATTTAAGAAAGAATTCCAAGTTGTTTGACTTTTGAACCAAATTTCAGGGTTGGAATCCTGCGTGATTTGACATTTGGACTTTTGGACCTGACCCCAGAGAAGATAAATTACACAAAATAAAATAAAATAAAATAGCATGAGTGATTATTTTTTTAGGAGTGAGAGAATAACATGTAATTAAATAAATAAATGCAATAAAAACACAAATAAATGAAAACAAAATAAAATATTTAAATGAATCAAATCAAAATGAACTAAAAACATGAATTTAATGAGCGAATGGACTAATCATGTTTTTGATGCAAACAAAACAAAAAATAAATAAAAGGAATAAAATAGAATTGAATAACTCTCAACCAAAATACTTCAAATAATAAAATGTATAAAACCAAAATAGATCAAATCATAAAAATGAATCAATTGATTAGTTTTGACTTTTTAAAACAAACCTAAAAATCAAATAAGATAAAAAAGCAAATCAATTAATGTTGAAATAAACCATGAAAAATAAAGATGCAAAAATAAAACAATTCCATGCCATTAAGAGACGAGTGATGGACTGCTATTCATTACACCGTACGAGTAAATAAGCCTTAAATAAAAACAAGTCGCAGCTAGCCCGAGCGGCTAACGTCTCGTGGGAGCGGTTCTGATCCATTCGATAGCTAAAACAGAGCAAATTCAAAGCGGGCGTGACGGCTATGCGAGCGTGCTAAAAACAACATACAAGTCCGGAAGCCGCAATAAAGCTGTTTGACGATTAGAATCTCACCTCGTATCGTATCGACAATTAACCCTTAAAAGATGTCATATCTTATTACCTGAGCTGTGTTATTAATATTACATGTGCAGCGTATTTTTTTTCCCCTCCCTTTTTGTTCTGCGCCATCCCACACCGGCGAGGGATGTATAAGATCAGCCGGCCGTTGAAATGAAGCATCTGTTATGACTTGACGACTTCATTTGCCTTTTATGGATCTTTTCCCTGTCGTGCGCCAGATTGCCATTTTAATTGTTTCTGCATGCGTGCGCGCAGGCCTGCTATCCTCGGTGGGGTTCTTATTATATTGCAGCAACTGGCCCGTTATATTTGGAGAAAAATGGAGACTGCGATTGTGAAAGGAGCCGCAGTGCAGCCGGTGGCATTCTGGCGTGCAGCCACTGCGAACGGGAAAGCGCTGTTTGCTCAGCTCCAGCATCCACGCGAACGTGCACGAAAACATTTGGATGGCAAAGAAGCCAAGCGGCGTCTCCTCGCGACGGTTCATCGTCGGTTCGTCGTAGGAAGGACACGGTCGCATTTGGCCAAACAAAGAGGCGGGAAACACAAAATGAATGAATTTGAATGATCGCAGGAGCGAAACACTGCACTTATGTTGTGGCTAGTTCATAGACAAAAAAAAATTATGTTCATTTGACACGCAGTTTTATTTGTCATAAAAGTTTGACCTATTCATTCATTCCTATTTTCAATTTTTGTCATAACATCTCAAAGTTGACATAGGAAAATGAATACCCTCACCTGGAAGTTTTAGTTTCAAATTTTGCAATAGCGTTAAGACTGTTAAACTGTAACTGAAAACATTTGCCTTTTTAGCACAGTTAAGAACAGTTTAACGATGGCGACAGTTGGACCCGGGAACAGATTATTTCAACCTCACTGACTTCTTACGGGAGTACGTTGGAGGTTTCACTCTCATGTGGTTGGCCGTGATGATTGTTTCATGCGGTTCAGGTTTTTGTTTGGGAAAGAAAAAGGACACTCATGCTCCTCTATGGACTCATTTCCAGAGCCAGCTGCCTTTCAACGACTGGTATAAAACAGTTTTTTTCTTCTGTGTTTGCTTTGGCTCGGTGCACAAAAAACATCCCAGCGGAGAGTGGGAAAAAAACCAAAACAAAACCTTATCGAACACAAACACGCCGCCCACTCTTTAGCCTTGAGGATGATGTCATCGCCACTTCTGACAATGACGCTGCTGTTTGAAGTTTAGCCGCAGGGACTCGCACGGAACTGCAGCAAGCAAGTACAAGTCACGGGAACCGAGAAAATGGACGGATTTTAAGGCGTGACCCTTCGAAAGTCACTCAGTAGAGCCTCCTGGAAAATTTGAAAAAAATACAAATAAAATAATAAAAGAAATCAGCCCCTGACACCGACCGATTCCAGCAAACAATCGGAACATTGTCGTCATAAAAGGACGCGCGCCCAAGCCAAATATTGAACAGGAAGTCAGCCATTTGGGGCAAATGCAAATGGCTGACTCATAATTGTTGTGAAATGTCGTCCGGTAGGAAAGGAAGCAAGTATACCAAACAGATGGGGGACGCTAAACTGCCCCGCCTAATGTGGGCGGAGCATGTTGTCAAACTGATGTTCATTTCAATGATATGACTTTGTTTTTGTGTTTTTTTCCTAATACGGCAGAATTTGAATCCCATTTTCCTCTCTTTTCCCTTGTTGCTACTTTGCGCGTCACAGGTCGGCTCACCTCCCGCGAGGAACGTCGACGTCGTCCCTCCTCCAGCGCACGTTGGGCTGGGGGTCTCCCTGCACCTGGCAGCGGAACTCCACCATCTCGTCCTCCAGCACCACCTGGTTGATGGGCCGGCGGAGGAAGGTCGGTCGCTCTGCCAGCGGAGGAAATGACACACTCATTTCTACAGCTAGCCTACGTACTGCAGCTAGTTGTGAGCATTAAACCTCCTGTCGTCATGTTCGGTACATCGAAAATGTTCTTGGGGCAATGTGACCTGCTGCATGTTTCGTCAAAATCATGAGAAATATACAGCATATGCATGAAAAAAAGAAAATCAAAACACATTTCGCCCACTCTTTTACATTTGTTCAATTCTTGACATTTCAAAAAATGTAAAAGATTTTACACCCAATAGAAGATTGATCGGCGTTTGTGACATTAAGCACAAACTAACCTCCTCGCTAATAAACAAAGAACAATGATTCATTCCCTTTAAAACCCTCCTGTTACGTCTGTTTCTCCGGAACAGCAACGTTGGTCCTGGGTCAATTTGACCCGGGTTATGTTTGATCAACCTGAAAGTGTCAGAAACATTTTTTTTTCTTCTCTGTAACCTTGATAACTAACAGAGGAATTACTACAATGTAACCCTCCTGTTTCATTTGTTTCTGGGTAAAAGCCAAACTATTTGGCCCAACTTATGTTTAATTCACCAGCAAGTGTCAGAAACATTTTTTTTTTCTGTGTAACCTTGACAACTAACAAAATAACTAATGCATTTTAAACCTCCTGTTTTGTTTGTTTCTCAGGAAGAGCCAAAATATTCTCGGGTCAATTTGACCCAGGCATGTTTCTTGATCCAAAAGTGTCAGAAAAAGATGTTTCTGTGCAATCCCTTAAGCTGGCACACGCAGTGAGTCATTTTCAACCTCCTGTTACGTTCGTTTCTCAAAAACAGCAATAATTCCGTGGGTCAGTTAGACCCATGTATGTTTTATTATTCAAAAAGTATCCGAAATGGAAGAAATAAATATCTGTTATTTTAAAGTCCATTACTAACCATGTCATTGGAAATATGTGAAATGAACCATTTTCATTGTGTATTTTGATTTCCACTTACTAAGCCAAGCGGAAGTTTCACGCTGAAGAAACTACATTGAACTTCAATGGGTCCGTTTGACCCGCAACGTAACAGGACGGTTACTATTACCAACCGGTCTTGTGTAATATATCGTTGGAAATCCTGATTCGACGCCTTGACGTCGCGGTATAACTTAGCGTCAAGGATGTATCAGATGTTGCAGGCGTACAGAGGGTGGAAAGGAATCTTACCAAACACGGTGACTTGTGCCGTTTCGCTGTCCCGTTCTCCCACCATGTTGGTGCCCACACAGATGTACATGCCGGCGTCACTTTTTTTGGTGTTGGAGATCATCAGCTTCCCGCCACGTATCTGAAGTATAAACAGTTTGTTTTCCGCACTTTTCTTTTGTCCTTCACAGATGTGAGGAAACATCTGGTTGAGTTTGTCCACTCACCGTGACTCTGTCGTCCCTGTCTTCAATGCGCACTTTGTCCTTTTTCCAGTAGATGGCGGGTTCGGGGTGACCTCTGGGAGGAACGCACTCCAGGATGGCCGGCTCGCCCGCCGCCACCACCGCGTCGCTCGGGTTCTGCCGGAAGTCGTCTCGCAGCACTAAACGGGAGGCGGAAAAAGAGAATCTCGAGATATGTGGCTAGCGGAAGTCTCAAATATTTCAAGTTGACTTATCCGAAGGTAAGACTAACCATGTTAGTAATTAAGCTGAATGTGCGCGTCTTTATTACCCACAAATAATTTTAGGGTAACCCTGACTTTGAACCCTAAACCTCAGCTTCAGATTCAGAATATTTTGTCAGTACCAGAAGGCAAATTCAGTTTTACAATCAAACCTGATTTGAAACCTAAACCCTGACTTGAAAACCGCTGTGAAAAGCAAGTTTGAAACTGTTACCCTGACTTGGAACTCCAATTTGAGAACCCAAATCTGGCTTCGAAGCCCAAATTGAAACCTTAACCCTGGCTTGAAACACTAATTTCGGTAGCCTAAAAGCGTCATCGCTTTCGTCATTTTGGAATGTTTTTGGAAAACCAAAAGAGTCCAGTTGCCTTCATTCAACGTTTGCAAACGAACATGACCAAAGTGACAGCTAATTACCATTTGCAAAAAGTCAACAGAAGCGTTCCAATTGTGTGTATTCAACACGTACACTACGTAATAATGTTAGTACAGTGATAAACATTAGCATCGAGTTCCATCCCAGCGTTATCACACACACACGTCGATCAAGCAATATCGCTCGCACAACGGCACTCTTCTTACTGTATGTGTGACACTGACTGTCTGCATTCTCTCATTGACTATTCCAGAAACGAAATCCATTCATAAATTCACAATCGTTCGCCCGGGAATCGATCATTTCTCAAGCGCCTTGCTGTAGCGTTAGCCGCTAAAAGCCAAGCGACTGAAACAGGACCAGGCGAGCGCGGCGGATGCTAATTGGTGCTAATGGGGGTCCCGGCGGAGGGAGCAGAACAAACACAGACGGAATGCCCTGAAGCTGGGTGTCATTCACGTGTGAGGCTTAACAAGGGGCTCAAGCCCCCCTCACCTCCACATACACACCGACTCGTGCTGAAGCTAAAGAAGAAAAAAAAGAGGGGAGGCTTGCGTCGAATCACCCTCATGTCGGCCTTTCGTCACGTTCGATAGCTCATCGTCGAACATGGCCGTCACACACGCGTGTGCGCACAATGCGAATTAAGATGGAAGTGAACTCCTCAGATGAAGGCGCTTTCAACTCTTACATGAGAAGTCAAACAAATGCATGCAAGGGTCTTAAAAGCCTCACCAAGGTTTTCCATTTTGACCTTGGCTTGAATCTCTTGAACTTGAAACACTCGTAACCCTAGTTTCAAACCCTAAACATAACCTCAAACATATATGTATAAGAAGCCCTAATGCTGACGTGAAACCGTCAGTCAGGCTTCAAACTATAATTTTAGACCCGAATCCTGGCTTAAAAGACTACATTGAAACCCTCACCCTTGCGTGAGCACTTCAATCTGGTTTGAACCGTTCATTTGAACTCCTAACCATACACCTGACCCTGATTTCAAATACCAACTTAAACCCTCACCCTTGTTTTAAACCCTTAAATCCCACTTTAAAATGTCACTTCAAACTCTAATCCTGATTTGAGAACCTCATTTCAATTTGAAAATGGAGTTGGAGACCCTAACCGTAGAGCTTCAGAGCCGAATTATAAAACCTAACCTTGTCTGAAAGCCCTACTAACCATGTGAAACCACGGTTGAGGTTTCAAAGGTTGAGAATCTTTCATTTGAAACATTATCTAACTCTGCAAATAACTGACACCCATTATAATATATATATAATTATAGTATATGAAATTAAAAATATAGATTCAAATATATGCAATTAATACATTATATTATAATAATTATATATTATAAATAATTATACAAAACATCCAAATTCAATTCAAAGAAAATTGGGAAAAGATTTGAATTGTCTTTTTTTTTTAATCTGTGAAGAGGCGAATCAGCGGGTGGCGGACCACGAATATGCAGGGGGGGTCCACTGTAAAGCCTAACCTTGCCCTCGAAGCCCCTAATCTGCAACCCTAACCCAGGTTTGAAACCCCAACTCTGATTTCAAACCTTACTTTGAACCCCTCACTCTCGCTTGGAACCTAAACCTTGGCTTCAAATCCAAAATTGAAACCTGAACCCTTGCTTGCATCCTTAATTTGAAAGCCAAACCAGGGTCAGATGAATAATTCAAGAATCCAAAGTCTCACACCGAAACCCCCCCGTGAATATAATTCCACGAATCCCAATCGGGCATCCACGCGCCTCTGACGGATGAAGAGGCCCATAAGCCTGTTGGAGGACGTTTGAAGATGCTCGAGGACGACTAAATGAAGGGGTGGCCGCAGGTCCTTATGGAGATTCCGAAGGGGTGGTTGTCGGCGTGCCCTCCTTAGCCTCGCCGCGGAGATATGCTCGCTCTCTTTGGGGCAAGGGGAAGCTTTCAAGCCAATTATGACGGGGTACCGAGTGGGACATCACGAGTGTGATGTGAATGCAAATGGAGGCACTTGACACAAGATACGGAAGGTAGCGAGCGTGTTTCCGTGTCTCCCGTGCAGGATTTGTGAGGTCATTATATCAAGACCACCCACCCCCTACTCCCGTACGTATGATAGCCCCCCCATTTGTTTGCTTTAGCCACGGATGAACCCCGATGGTTAAAAGCATGGCCCGGTTTGTGCCACACACACAATATGTTGTTTGCGTTGAAATTGTTCCCCTCCGTTCAGTCCTGATGGCACCTGAGGGAGTCGAGTCAGAAACTCACATTAGGTGGATGATTGAACGCTAATCGAATCAAATATAATCTCATCTGCATCCAAATCCTCGCAATAAAACCAACAACCAATGAAATATTGATTTAAAACCCTAAACTTGCCTTTCAACCCAAGTTAGAAATCCTAATTTTGGCATCCGACGCTAATTCAGAATCCTAATGGCTTCTTCAAACCCTAATGTGAAAGATTAACCCAGCCTTGAAACCCCATTTTCAAAGCCTCAAATGAAAATTTGAAACCATAACCTTGTGTTACAATCCTCATCCTTGCTTCACACAACGATTTCAAATACAGATTCAACCTTAAAACCCCAATTTCAAGACGGAACGCAGGCCTCAAAGCCCAGTTTGAAACCCTAACTCTAACTTCAAATTCTGGTTTGACACCCTAATTTTAACGTCTCACCCTCGTTTGAACTACTAAACCGGGCTTAAAACATTAACCCTGGTTTGGAGCCACAACTGACTCGGAACCCTAACTTGGACTTGAAAAACTAATTTGAAAGCCCAACCCTAACTTTAAACCCTAAATTTAAACACTAACCCAGGCGTCAAACCCCCGATTTGAAACCCTAAAGCTGCCTTGAAATCTCAACTTGGAACCCTAACCGTTGTTTGAAACCTTAACCCAGGTGCCAGGTGGAAGCGTCCCAACAAATATCCCGGCGCCAAAGTCGTCACGACCGATCCCGTGTATAGTTTCAGTGCTTTGTGTGCAACCGCCACTAGGGGCGCACTTTTCCCTGCAGTGGCGCTTGACTCGATGCTTTTGTTTCAAGAGAACAAAGTCAACCGGCTGACGGGCGAGCGTGTATTTGATATCGGGAAAGTGAACTCTCGCTCCCGCTCGGCGGCCCCGCAGGCGCCCGGGCCCGGATCGACGATAATTGCGTTTCTATCCGCCCCCGACAACACCTCGCCTCCTGCCGAGTTCCGGGAGACCCCCCCCGGCCCCCGACCACCACCGCCAAGCCAAACTCTGCTGTCTCGCTTATTAACATTAATATATTTTCTTCCATTTACACCCCCTCCACTCTGTTGGCAAGCGGCTCGAGCTGCGGGCTAAACAGGACCGCTTTTTGAGAAGGACTAATCTCCCTGTACTTGTATTTATTTACTGGGCAAATATGAGAGGAGTGGGCTGCTTTGAAGAGTGCAGAAGAGAAACAAGTGCAGCTCCTCCGCTTGGCTCGCCAGCAACTCCCTTGAACCCGAGGAACTGCGGAGCGGCCCGAGGGTGGCGGCTGAAACGGGGGAAGTGCCGGATGGGGGGCGGGTTGGGGTCTCTGCCAAAATTGCCCAAAGTAGACTCCCACGCATGTGTTATTTAGTTGAACACATTTTCCACATCGTTAGGAAAACGATCATAGGATTTGACGGGCAAAAGTATTGGGACGTGCTGACAGAAGCTCCAAATGGCAGCAAAGCATACTGGAAAATGTCAACTGCAACACAAACTCTGACTTAAGACCGACATTTGAAACCCAACCCCAAATTTGGAACAGTAATACTCTTAGCCGGGCTTTAAAAAAACACATTTGAAAGCCTAACCCTGATGAAAGCCTAATTTGCAACCCAAACCTTGGCATGAAACTCTAACCCTTAAGCCTTTGAAACCTGAAAACTAGCTTGACACCCTAATTTGAAACCCGAACCCTTGAACTAAAATCCTCATTTGAAATTCTAACCATGGCTTGAAACCCTAACCTTGGCTTCAGCGTACCTAATTTGAAACCCAAACACTCGTTTGAAACCCTAACCCAGGCTGCAAACCCAAATTTGAAACACAAAGCATGGCTTGACACTCTTTTTAAATGTTTATATGAAGAGGCATGGCTCCTGCAGGTCACGGCTCCACTACTCCCCAGGAGGTCGCCCCATTGGCTCCCTCCCCCAGCCCCGAGATCAGGAAGGAGTGGGAAAAAAAGTCCCGCACCCGCAGATTCCGGAACAGCAAACACAGGGACAAGAGGAGAAGATCCCCACAGCGTGCATGTGTCTTTTCACCATGCAAACCGATCGCAAATGTGTGAAAATGAAAGAGAAAACAAGAAAAACAAACAAACAAATAGAAGAAGAATAAAACCACAACAAGCGCGACAACAAAGAATATAGAATTCCATTGTTTACTTTCACACTTCTGAAAATAGTCCGATGGCACCGTACTCAGGCAAAGGAATCGAGAGTCGAGATTTAGCACGTTGAGGAAAGGCGACCGGCTATCTTCGTATATGTCTCATTGATTTTTTTCCTTCTGCTGATCATTTTCTAACGCAATATATTCGATGGTGAGATTTAGCCACTGATCGACGCTAATAGCTCGCTTGTTTTTCCAGTTTATTAGAATTGTTTTCTTTGCAGTAGCTAACGCGACAAGTAACGATTGTGAATATTTATTAGGGAGGTCAATCATGCCTAAATCGCCAAGTATGCACAATCTTGGGGAAAGCGGAATCCTGCAGTTCAAAATCTACGTTTAAAAATATCCTTTTTGTATAAGCATTGAATTGGTGTGCATTCCCATATAACATGAAAATCGGTATTTTTGGTGCGTTGCACGCATATACTAGATGGAGAGAAGCCCATTTGATGCATAGTGGACTGAGTAAAGTGTGTTCTACGGAGCACTTTCTATTGTATAAACGGTTTTTTGTCATTCTAAACGTATTGTTAGAAATCTGTATCCAGTCGCTACGGTCAGCAGACATGGAGAGGTCTTCCTCCCATTTGGTGATTGGTAAGTGCATTGATTTCGAACATGAAATTAATTTAGAAGAATTTGAGAGATTTCTTTGACTTTGCGGGAGAAGCTTCATTATTTGCTTGACAAACTCCGGCAGTTCGAGGGTGCTTTGGAATGTTTTTTTTTGTTGTTGCCGCTGCTTTTAATTTATTGTATTGAAGAAAGTTTCCGGCTGTTATTTGGAATTCTTGGAACAGTTCATCACGTGCCCCTAAAAACATGAAGGTTAAGTTAAGTTGGTTGAATTCATCTTGTTCCCATGTACTAAAATGAAGGGGTATATTATTAATTTCGAAATCTGGATTATGACAGATTGGGGAGAGCCTACTGGGAGCTAATTGAGATCCCGTCGATACTAAACTACCCGGAACAGCTCACCGCGCAGGCGTCCGAATCAGATGCCCCGGCCACGTCATCTGGCTCCTCTCGATGTGGAGGAGCAGCGGCTCTACTCTGAGATCCTCCTGGATGAGCGAGCTTCTCGCCCTCGCTCTAAGGGAGAGCCCGGACACCCTGCCGATGCAGCTGCTCATTTGGGCAGCTTGTATGCGGGATCTTGTGCTTTTGGTCACAAGCATGACGCCTTTCGCGTCGCCTTTCGGTTTAGCTCCTTCTTTACCACAACGGACCGACACAAAGTCCGCATCACCGCAGACGCCGCACCGATCCGCCTGTCGATCTGCCGTTCCGTTCTTCCCTCACTGGTGAACAAGACTCCAAGCAGAGATGCAATACTGAGGCCACCCAACCGGACCCCCTCTACGCCTCGAAATGCTGTCCATAAAAGTGATGAACAGAATCGGTGACAAAGGGCAAACCCTCACCGGGAATCATCAGCTTGTAGATTGAGTTTGTGTACTGTCACTAGCGAGCAGATACCTTTAATATTAGCATTCTGACGTATAGCGGCAGCAAGCGGTTCGCTAAATATTGCAAATAGCATCGGTGAGAGTGGACATCCTTGTCATCCTGTTCACTTTGTGAAGTGATCCTCTTTGTGGTGACTGTATAATGTTGCTATCCAATGTATAATTGAAAAATTCAAAGTTTCAATTTCTTTTTGATCTGGGTTTGAAGATGCGTAAAAATTGTAAAAAATAAAATTCATTGAATTCTAGCGGTGCCGGTGTACAGTTGCCGTTTGAGTCTTGAACGGCTGTAAGAAATGACTTTTCTTTATTGCGCTCAAGTTGGTTCGCAAGGAATTTTCCCGATTCATTATTGTACTCAAGGTGAGTGTATCGTAACTGTTGTTGTAGAAAATCTGTTCTTTTTGATAAGGTAACGTCTAACTGATGTTTTGCCTTTTGAAGTTGCTTTCTAAGTGTATCTATTGGATACGAACCAAAAAGTGCAATTGTCGATTGAAAAGAGGACCCTCGTCGAATCAGGCAAATCCTCAGTTGAGGTGGAATCCTCTTCAGCGGCAGTTCGACGCATTGGCTGGACGAGCTGGTGTTGACATAGCAGCGCGGATAGGATAGCAAGTGGGTCTCTGTAAGTTACCGCTGCTCGCGAAGCAGAGACCCTCCAATTTGAAACCCTAACCCTGGCTTTTAGCCCTATTTTGAAACCCAAACCCTGACTCAACACCTGTATTTGACACCCTGATATTGGCTTGAAACCCACATTTTAAACCTACATTTGCAAACCCTAACCCTAACTTGAAATGCTAATTCAAAACCTTAACCCTGGTTTGTAACACTAACCATGACTTCGAAAAACCTGCACCTAAGCACCACCGTATTTGGTACAGCCCCTCCCCTGATTGATAAATAATACAATTATTGGATTACAAGGTTTGTCCAGTGCTTTTTATCAATATCAGGTTGAATGTGGCAAGGCAAGGACGGAGGGCGAAGTGGGACATCATAGTCCGGTGTGCCCACCTAACATTACTCACGCGGCGGCTATGACACTGCTTGTCAGCCAGATGAGTGGGCAGCCTTGACTGAGGCTTCCTTGCAGCCTGCATACCAAGAGAAGTGCTAACAAACACATTTACCAACAGAAGGCCACCGAAAGCACGGGTTACCAAAGGGCACCTTCACTGACACAAATCCAAACCCCCCCCCCCCCCCCCCAAACCGGTTTAATCAATTGATATGAAATTGGCTGGACATGACTCTCTGAGCAGGAAGCATGGAAAAGTCTCAGGGCTCCCTAGCGGAAATTGAACAGGAAATCAGAAACAGGTGGCCTACACAGAATGTCGATGATCGTTTTGGGGATTCGCGGTGTGAGAGGTTACCGTTCTTGAACAGTTCTTATTAAAACTCATTCAATGCCATTGACGGCTGTTGAATTCAAATATCCATGTTCACATGGAGGCCTGGCAGTGAATGAGTTTTGAACCATCTATGTCAATATTTCAACAGTCTGCCACAGGAGCTGTTGAGTCAGTCATTTCATCAGTGCTATACGCGTAGTATAGCACTGTGGGTTTTTCGGGGGAACTCCCGTTGCCTCCCACATTCCAAGAACATGAATGTTGTGTTGATTAAAGACTAAATTGTCCATAGCTGTGCATGTTTGATTGTCCATTTGTCCCCTGCAAATAACTGAACCTCTTGCTCAAAGTCACCCAGGGTGGATGGGACTATCAGCAAGCTGTAGGTTTCTTCATAATTTCTCATAATACTGCAAAATGCGTGATTTTTTGTTGTTGTTGTCTTTTTTACTTCCAGTGTGCAGCACAAAAGACCCTGCGTGCTTTTAGAGATTTCCTTCCCGGGTCACGGGGGCTAAGAAACAAGAGAGTCCGATTAGAACGGCACTACAACCCTTGGGGGATGAACTCTGGCACCGGCCGTAATGCTCTGATTGGAAAATCACACACACAAACACAAACGCACGCAATATCTGGGCTAGCCGTGAAGAGGTCGCTCGGAGCTATGATATCATTTCATTGGAGTGGAGTTCTTGCAAAGAACGCTATTACAATGTTTTCAGAGAGGAGCGAGCTAGTATATATGTCAGCAGACAAAGCAGAGCAGTGTGTTGTCGCTATTTGCGCTCGTCTCGATGCTGACGGCAATGCCGCACTCTATAGAGGAGATGGGCTCGATCTGTTTTCCCCTTCCTCGATGACCTTTGCACTCCGCCCTGTCCTGATGCAGAGATTTCCCCCCAGCACGAGCAGCAGGTTAACGCACACTGGGGGGGGGGGGGGGGGACAGTTGAAGCGGAACGGCCATCTGAGAGACTCGTCATGAGCACATTTCCCCATCTTTTGCCTCCATTTTCTCACCACCACTGTGACTCAAGTGTTGCATCTTACACCATTACCCCCCCCACACACACAGTACAACAATTGTGCTCAGTTTCAGTCATCACTCTGACTGCAGATGAAGCCACGTGCACGCTATCAAAGAACCGCGGCCCACCGAGCACCCGATACCGTCTCCCGCCACCATCCTCCTCTATCTGAGCCCGGGGGGGGGCGATAAAATGTCAGCTTATGGCTGAAAGTGAGACAGCGGTGGAAGGGAGAAATTCAAATATGACGAAATGTTCCTCTTTTATATACGTCGATGGCTCAGAAGGGAGATGGAGACGCAATCGACACAAGACGGCAGCTTGATGAGAGGATGTTCGTTCAAGGTCAAACTGAGGAGGCGGCGGAAGACTCACGAGGTTTATGTTTACGCCGACGCTGAGAAATGCAGAGAAAACATTCGGCCCATTTAGAAAACAAAGCGACGTCAAGGTGCATGCAGCGATAAAAGGGCCCTCGCACCCTTTTACAAGGCAAATACTTGAAGTACACAGTGGTTCTCAAACTCTTTACACAAAAAAATACTTCAGTGTCCAAGTACCACCATCATGCCCAACATGAAAATACAGTAACCAAAGTCTTTATCAAAAGCGAGAAATAGTTTCTATTCCTAATTTAGAACAACGAACAACTGCGCTTAAATATCCAAATTTAAACAAACTGTAGTTAAATAATCCATCCATCCATCCATCTTCTGAGCCGCTTCTCCTCACGCGGGTCGCGGGCGTGCCGGAGCCCATCCCAGCGATCATCGGGAAGGAGGCCTGAATTGGTTGCCAGCCAATCGCAGGGCACATACAAACAAACAACCATTCGCACTCACATTCGCGCCTACGGGCAATTTAGAGTTGTCAATTAACTGACCATGCATGTTTTGGGGATGTGGGAGGAAAGCGGAGTGCCCGGAGAAAACCCACGCGGGTCCGGGGGGCACATGCAAACTCCACACAGGCGGGGCCGGGGAGGAAGATGCTCTAACCAGTCGTCCACCGTGCCGCCTAGTTAAATAATGATTCAATGAAAATGTATTGCACAGGAATGTAAATGTATTGCCCTTCAAAGTTAAATACAACTGAACTGTTATTAGGGAGAGATTCTTTCATGCACTACTTGAGGGAGTGCTAGTACCACGAGTGGTAACACACACTTTGAGAATCACAGGTCTGAAACGCCTACTTCTCATTGGGGCTCATTAGTTCATCAAAATATGAGCCATGGAATTCGGCCGAAATGCATCAAACCAGCACGGCCGACTTGTTCAACTTCGTGCACGAGTCATCCTTGTTGTTCTAATGACATTTTCCAAAGCAGTTATTTTGACATAGTACAATGTAAAGGACTGCAAAAATGTTATGCCAGTTCCTATATTGGGTCAAACAGTACACTTAGCATTGGGAAAGTCCAAGGAACTTCACAGGGGAGAATGTAGAGTTACACCACAAACAAACCTAATTTGAACTGGTCATTAGCAGCAATGACAATGTACATGACACTATCAAAGGTTGCATAGACAAGCACAATGTAGCCTACCCCATAAGATAACAATCCACCGTCCATGCAGTCACAATCGCCGTTTGTCATCCTCCAGTTGGGAAAGCAGTCCGAAAACTTTGGTATTATTCATTGGGCATTTTGGTTCTAAAGGTTTGTTTTCGGAGTGGACAAATGGACTAGTGGTGAGCGAGTCTGCCACACGCGAAAGAATTACCACCAAAGTACAGTACGCTTGTATTTAACTCGGGGTTAGGGTTATCGACACATTTGCATGGTGCTACAGCGGCTTGAAATAATATGAAATATACTTTTTAGGAATAACAATGATAACAATTCAGCCTACTGCGCTACTTTATTTTAATGCTGTCATGATGGTTGTATTTTTTAAGGTGGCACTTGTGTTGTAAAATATTTGAGAGCTGGAGGACATTGGCGCTCATAATGGTTTCGGTAATGGCCGCCAGAGTGCGGTGTTCAATTCCACTGGCCCGTCCAAAAAACAACAACAACAACAACAAAAACTAATGTCGCTGCTGAGAAACAATCCAATTAACTCTTAATGGCCCGACCATTGGCAGCACACACAGTCGCGCTGCAACCTAATCCGTGCTTTCTGGTTAACGTATAGCTCATTAAAATGTTAGCTAAAAACTCATTAGCAGTCACTTGAAGAAGTAATGGCTTCATTACTGTAATGTGCTGCAAAGCAAAGAAAAAGACAGGAAACAAAGGGAGACGGCGAGCGACAGCTTTTCTAATCGCTTAATTGAGTCGCAAATGGAACTCATTTGCATAATAAATAACGACGCGTCGTAGCCTTCATCGCTATCGTTAAAGATACATTCCCTCGCTCGATAAAAGAATCATTGTGGAGTCCTCTCGCTTCTTGTTGACACTTATGAGTGTTTTTTTATTGTATTTTTTAGGGGGAGTGGGCGGGTGATTTGGTTAGCGGCGTTCGAGTTGGCACATGCCTCCAGAGTGCTGAATCCCGAGCTGGCCGATACTGATGAACAACGCGCCCGCGGGACTTAGTGCCCGGTCCGATAAGGCCAGACGCCGAGCGTGACGGCTGCGCTCAAGTCTGGAGTGGACACTTTACAGCCAGGAGGGGGGGAGTAAGACGTGAAGGAAGGCGGGGGTGGCGGGGTGGCGGGGGAGGAGGACGGTGTCGGGGGAAGATGAGGGCAGGGATTGATTTCCTGCCAGTGTTGGCGGGGAGGCGGCACAGATTTCGTTACGGAACTGCATGCTGCTTCCTTGAACTTCAGGGGGCCAAGAGGAAGTCGAGTGAAACGAAAATGTAAACCTTTGGAGGCTGCATTTGAAGGAAACACGAGGGGGTGCCAATTCAAAGACTCTAACAAATGCAGCCCTCCGTTCTTGTTTTTTTTTTTTTTTTTTTACAGAGCAGGTGGGTTGAAGAGACTGAAACGAAAACTCAAAAGTATCCTTTGGAGGCTACATTTGAAGGCCGTGTGAAGGTGACCTAATTCAAAGACGTCTTTTTGTGGCCAGCGTCGTCACGGAGGTGGTGGGTTGTACTTCCTGGACTTGCGGGTGAAGAGAGTGCAACGAAAACGCAACTGGACTATTTGAGGCCACATTTGAAGGCCACATGAAGGGCTGCCAATTCAAAGACTCCTTCAGATGCGGCCTGCCTTTCGCAATTTCAAAGCATTGTTCTGAAGTTAGCTGGTTGTACGTCGTCGTGAACTTCATTTGATCATGTACATTGGTTCCACATGATTTCAATGTGGTAAACAGAAATAATTTTCGCATCTCCTCGAAAATAATAGAATCATTTATTCATTTTTTTTAATGATTTTTTTTTTTTAAATGAATTAATAATCACATACAGCCCACGTACATGGTCAAATTGAATGAGGGATGTTTGATAGCACTTTTTTTCATACCAGTCCAAGTATTCCCTCTTGATAAAACATTACATTTTATTGAGCGCAATGTCAGATCATTGTGAACAAAGACCTTTCTTTCTTTCTGACACAAGATGATTCACCATTGTGTCAAACAGTTGCAGTGTAGCGCCAACTACTGGCGAGGAGGACTTACGCGAAGTCAATTTTCCTTTTTTTTTTGCCTTAGATAGCGAGCTCGCTTTGTGTTTTAAAGGGAATGTTGGGACCATGTGGCGCAAACAGGAAATCTCGTTGACTCTTGTTAGCTAGGTCCTGTGGCTACATTAGCTTAGCAAGGGTGTCACATCAGCATCTAGTTTGGAACTCACGGAGCGCTGGGGCTCCTCTCCCTGTCGACATGTTGCTTGCTATCAAGTGGTACGATCGAGGAAACCCGATGCACTTTCGGTGCTCTCCGGGTTCATTTGTCCTGGGAGACCCGGGCAGGGGTGTCGCTTTGAATTAGCGGCGGCTTACGCGTTTTGATGTGGGTTTCTTGGATACGACTTGCCACACAAGCCGGCTCAAATCCAAACCCCGAACTCCGTATTTACGACGTCTCGGTGAACCCGCGGGTCGTAGAAGGGGAAATGAAAACCATATTAGCGCAGCTCTCATTTCACGACTAGCGGCGTACAATGTGGAATAGCTAACTTTGACTGCTTGTACTTAGTAGCACTCACTCACACCTCTGAAAATCATGAATATTATTCAATATGACTGTAAAAATGCATTTGTAAAACTGAATCAAGGCAGCTTAGGTGACTGAAATATAGTTCTAATAAAAGTGCATTTTTTTTGTCCATTTTTTTAAAAGGTTTTTTTATACGTTCACCAATATTTTTTCTCCTTTATAGTTATTTTTTAAAGCGTTTTCCAGGAATATTTTTTTGGGATAGTTTGTATAATTTTAGGATCATTTTTTGCCTTATATTTTTCTCCTTTTGTAATAGTTTGGTTTTAAGCTAACAATTTTCTTTTTTTCCCCTTCTAATATTTGTGTATTTTTCCTTTGATATGTTGTTTTTTTGGTCTAATATTCTCTATTATTTTGCCTTCTTTTTTGGACACATCCAGAGGAGAGTGAGTGAGTGAGTATATTGGTCGAAGGATGATGAGGATGGAGCTGCCAGGCAAGAGAGCGAGAGGAAGAGCAAAGAGAAGGTGGGTGGATGTCGTGAGGGCAGTTGGTGTTGGAGAGGAGGATGCAGGAGAAAAAAGGATGACGCGCTGTGGCGACCCCTAAAGGGACAAGCCCAAAGGAAAAGAAGATTTGGTCTTATTTTTTTTTTTGTATTTTGTATTATTTTTTGTAATCTTTGGGCGAGAGGCAGGGTACACCCTCAACTGGACGGCAGCCAATCGCAGGGCTCATATAAGCAAACAACCATGACGGACAATTTAGAGTCTTCGATTTATTTCACATGCATGTTTTTGGAATGCGGAAGGAAACCGGAGAACAAAAAAAACAAACGGGGAGAACTCCCGACGTCCGAACTTTGAGCCGGATGTGCGAACCAGTCCGCCACCATGTACAGCTATATCTTTGGTATTATTTTTGTCATATTTGTGGATGTCTTCTGATATTTTTGTTATTCTCTCTATTATGTATTTATTTTTGTTTTTTACATTTCTATATTTGTATATATTTAGTATTATTGTGTTACCGTTGTGATTTGGTTGTAATATGTTTGTATTTGTATGTACTTGATGAATAATGTTTGACATGATTGAATTTGCAGTGTATGTACGCGTGTTTGAACTCCACAATGACATTGAGGCATTGACCTTTCCACAGGGAACGATAATCCTCGGGATGCTGTTTAACAGAATGGATTCCATCTCACACACACGCACGCTCACGCACACACGTGAGTGGCAGACTCTACACGACCGTTCGTACTGAGCACCGAAGTCTTTTCCTGCGGTCTTCGGCATCAATCTCCTTATAGTCATTGATGGCCTCTTTCTTGTTCCATATAAATGTATATTTTACAGCAGCCTATATTTTACACCGCTCTGTCTCTGCCTGTTTTATTGTTTTGCTCCATAATTGGATTGGCAGTAACGGGCGAGCGAGCCGAGAGAGCTGTTAGGAGCTTATAAAAAGGTGTCACTCGCCGTTTTAATTAAGCTCTTGGCGGGAGACGAGCGTCTCTTATCTGACACATGACAGTGCAAATGTGATGATCGCCAAGAGGGAAGGGCTTCGCTGTGTTGGGATGACTCGCGCAGGAATATTTGTGGAAGTCGAGATGCAGTCGTAATGCGAACGTCAGAAAAAGAAGGCGACAAAGAAGGTGTCGGACGTGTAGGTTTCAGTGCCCTGAAATTCAGTCATATTTGTAGTTTTTTTCATCGCTTTTTCAGTGTGCATATTTTTTCCCCCCAATATCTTTTGGAACAATGTACTGTACTGTACTGTATTTTTCTTATTTTCTTCAAAGATTTCAGGGAATTTCTTTTAAAGATTTTCTACATTTATTTCCCTATAATAGTTGTGAATGGTCTACTAATATTAGTTTATTTCAAAATAATATTTGTGTAAAACATTTTTTTCGTTTAATACTTATGCGTTAGTCTAATATTTTCCTTGTAATATTTCTATACTATTGTAATTTGTGTTTAGATTTATGTATTTCTCTACTATTTATTTTTGGTTTTCATTTTTGTCTTTTCAATTATTGTTCTGACATTTTGGTTTAATATTTATGTATTTATTGGCTTTTTTGGGGAGGGATATTTTTGCTAATACTTGTGAAATGTAGTCCTAAAATATATTTTTCATCATTTTCTCCAATTTTTGTTGTCATTTTTTTATATGTTTCTAATAGTTTGAATCTATTTGAGATACAATTGTATTTTATATTGGATTTATTTGTATTTTGTCTCGCTATTCAGTTCGTGAGAGTGGAGCTTTTGGGCTAGGCTAAGCTCATAAGCTAACACGGCACACCTGAAGTCCTAATTTTAGCATTCGTCATTTAGTAGTGACGTCCTTTTGTCCGTATGTGCTGGTGTCGATTTGGCATTTTGCATTCGTCTCATCACGCTTTCAGTTGAAGCTGAGGGTGATTTTTACAGCACAATGTGATGTCCACCGCCAGAAAGTGAGAAGGACGACACGAGGTATTTATTTCCACATCGATAACAACAGCGCACTTGAACGTGCTGCCAGAGATCTTAAATGGAGCGTGAATAGATTACTTGAGAATAAAAACATTTCCCCCCTGGATTTTTGCATTGTTACTCTTTTTTTTACTTCCAATATTTTAGCATTCCATCCATCCATTTTCTGTCGCGCTTCTCCTCACGCGGGTCGCGGGCGTTGCCGGAGCCCATCCCGGCTATCATCGGGCAGGAGGCGGGGTACGCCCTGAACCGGTTGCCAGCCAATCGCAGGCCACATACAAACAAACAACCATTCGCACTCACAGTCACACCTACGGGCAATTTAGAGTCTTCAATGAATGCATGTTTTCGGGACGTGGGAGGAAACCGGAGTGCCCCGGAGAAAAGCCACGCAGGCACGGGGAGAACATGCAAACTCCGCACAGGCGGGGCCGGGGATCGAACCCGGGTCCTCAGAACTGTGAGGCTGACGCTCTAACCAGTCGTCCACCGTGCCGCCCTATTTTAGCATTTATTTTCCAAATATCTTTTCTCAATTAATACTTTTGTAATTTTTCTTCAAATAGAGTTTTTTTCAAATTTTTGTGTATATTTCATTTTATTTTGCTTTTTTTAGCGACTGTATTTTGTATTTTGCAAATGTGTATGTGTCGCACATACATTATTCACATACATTGTGTGTGTTGTTGTCTCATTGTGCTCTTGGTGGCACAGCCCCGCCCATCAGCCATGTGCACTCATGTGGTGCAGATGCAGCGGATGGAAATCTTAAAGGCAAAACAAAAAAAACCAAAAAAAGAACAAGCCGCTGGCACTGCTGTAAATCATGCGGAATTGTGACTTTTCGAGGAGCGACAATGCGCAAGGAGGGGCGGGTTGCTGTCTTGAGCTCCAAATGGCCCGCTCGGATCATCTTTCCCTCGGATCGATACTGCCTGAGAGGGTAAACTCCAACACCTCCGCTGTAGATTGCCCGTGAGACATTTGCCATATGGTGAGAACCTTTTGGTCGACTAACACAAGAAACAGAAAAGGTCAGCCTAGCCCGGTCCGAGCACCAGTGAAGCCTGGACTCAAATCGGTGCCTTAAATCACCTGTAGTCCACATGCGGAGACGTTTAAAGAGATTTATTGATTGCTGTATAGATCTAAACTCTGGAAGGAGAGCAAAACTTATCCGGGTAGGGTTCATATACCAAGGTTAACTTTCCAATTTGTACAGCCCCTTAAGCACACAACTATACTGTGGTGCCTTGAGATAGTTTGAGTTTTTTTTTTGGTTGTTTTTTTTAGATAAAAGCTGTCGTGCGATTGAGTTTTAAAAATGTTTTTATTTACTTTTTTTTGCTTTGATTTGCAAGCAAAAACTTGGTGGGAACACAGTTCTCAGGACTGTTTCACGCTCCCTGTTAAACACTGTTACTATAAAAACATGCATATACGTGACTTTGACTCTTTAACTGTTTCGAGATTCCCCCACGAGCCTTCGAAGACCAACAGGTGCATATTTTTGCAGGAACCTGTTCAAATGCGGTGGACAAAGACAGTTCTCGGGACTGTTTCGAGCTCCCTCATGAACACCGTCCCCACTCTGCAATAAAAAAAATACACGCATTCATGACTTGGACTCTTTTACTGCTTCCCCAAGGCACCTTGAAGACCAACACGTTACTGTGCAAAGATGATGAAAACAAAGACATTTCTCGGTAAATACACACATTTATGGCATGTACATAATTTCCATAATTACCAGACTTTTGCTTGATTTAACATAGACTGGTAAAACTAAAATCCATTTTAGTAGACACAGGTCAAATTTGACCTCGATAAGCCTTTTTAGCACCAGTACAAAAGAATGACATTTTTACATATTTTCCTTTTTGTGTATTTTAGGTCACATTAGAAACATTCATCAAATTTCAAGGTGAAAGAATAACATTTCGGGTATTTGCATTGCTGTCAGATGTCAAAACGGGTCAAAGTTGAACCGAAACAGTATGTAAGCATTCAAAATTGTTGAGTAAAACATCGAACTATTTCAAGTACAACACAGTAGCACTGCTGATCTGGCGAATCACTGCTCCATTATCCTCACTTAAACAAATGATCAATCGAGTTGTGAGCTAGCACACACGCGCACACACACACGCACAGCAACTATGCGAGAAATTCACTCCCGTTCACTACTCGGAGATTTATCGCAGCTGCGCCTGCCCGGCGTCGTCCCGTCGAGGACCGCTACATCTCGGGAGGCGGAGGCGGCGTGACAGGCCTCGCTCGCTGATTTCGCAATCCAATTTGCGTTAATTGCGTTACGCGGGGAGTAATCGCGTTAGTCGCATCTGTAATAGGTTCTCTGGCTCGGTGCGCTTGCATGCTGTATACCTTTACACCAGCCTGATGTAACATGCTAATGGGAGGGGGCGGGGCGGGCATATCAATTTAAAAGTGGAGACTGGATGATTATTTTCCCTAAGGCATAACAACAACAGGGTAAGATATTGTTAGCATGTGTGCTCGTGTTTGTCACTGACACTGTTATAAACAACAACAAATGAAGTAGTAATAGTCGATACTTCTCACCATAAGGCTTTAAGGAGCCACAATTAGGGTTTCAAAGTTGGGTTTCAAGCCAATGGAGCTGTGCAAGTAAGTAGCGTGCAGTAGAAATCAGAAAAAAACAGAATAATCTGCGTTTTCCTACGACCAACTTGTCCGATTGCGTTACTCGGGGTCGCGCCCGTTTGCGTCTGGGCGAGGTTAATCTTTTAGGCAAAGGAACGAAGTTAATGAGGCAAGCGGTAATCCGGAGCGCCGCATACGCGAGAGTTGTGTCAACAGTATTGACGGCGCTGCGGATGGGATGAGATATCGTCGGAGGGCACCCGTGACCTACATAGCAAGGACGAGACGATCCCACTACGTTCTGCACATCATCGCCATGCGTTTCCATCTTTGATCGCCGGCTTTCCTATCGCCCGATTGCCAACGCACAAAATATCGGATTATCAATAGCCGCTGCGCAACACACAATCAATACCCATTTCAGCTGACAATTAGCAAATAATTCAATGGGCTACGACCACTGAGCCAGAACCGCTTGAATAGAGCGCAGCAGAGGTGGGAGAAAGTATTCTGTGCTTAAGTATTGTACTGATACTTGTGGGGGGGGTAGGCCGTAAAAAATACTGATTGAACTCCTTTAAGTAAATAAAACGTACTAATGGAGGAAGCTCTTTTTTTGCTGCCAGTGGTAATTTGGACAAGGCTTAGTGTCGTACTTACCGTTTTGTATTTAAGGACGATAAGTGTTTTTCCTAAAAAAAACAAAAACATTTACTGTCATGATGACTTTAATTATGACTACTGTGTTAATTAATGATAGACTAAAGCATGTTCCAATTTACGTAGAAACCAGAGGTTGTAAAAGTACTTGTGTAAAGAAGGAGTCTGGTCCAAGTGGAAGTACTGAGTCGACTCCTTTGCTTAATTATAAGTCGAGAAGTACAGATGTATGTCCTGAAGTACAAAAGTCAAACTGATTTTTTTACGGTCAGTTATATACAATACCAGATTTGACAACTTGGCAAAATGGGGGAAAACGAGCTACGTACCCAAAATAGTTTCTCTTTCAAAATCTTTTTCAAGGTGCTCAACTGCGCAGTAAAAATACGTTACATATTACAATGTTGAATAAGTCACCGCTGACGAATCAGCTCGACCAATGAGTAACCGGCAGTGGTTTTCATCACTTCCTGTATGAGATGTTGACTTGAAACTAGCGTTTCAAATTCCGGTTTCAAGGCTGGGATATTTCTTTCACGTAGAGGTTTTCAAGTTTGGCAGTTAGCGTTTCGGGGAGTCAAAGGGGAAAAACAGAAAGAATACCTGCAGTATCTACTGAAGTATCGAGCCAAGTATTTATACTTAAGTGACTTCCCAGCAATGGAGAGATTGAGGACAAGGAGGCTGTAAAGTGCTGGCTGCAAGGGAGAAGATTAAACATACAGCATTAAACATACTGCAATGATTAAAAGAGCCGACGGGCGCTTCCCGCTGCCACTCCGTGTCGTCGGGAATCTATACGTCATTAAAATGATGGCTGACTTGCTTAGTCGGTGCTTTTTGGAATCATCCCTCCGTTACCTGATTGTTATCTCATGTAAATCTTATCTCGGAGACAGCCGTAAATCAATAGGAATTGCTTGCTCTTTGAAACGAGACCTCCGCTAGATACAGAACTCACCTGTGTGCATTTCTGCCGCTTGGCAAAGAATACAACTGTATTCCGCGTTCGGACGTTTCTGGTCACCAGAACCAACCTTTGTTTAGGTGACTTTTTTGTCGACTTGGTCTTTTTTTTAACAGGGTTGTTTTATGGCAGGTCATCGTCTTGATATACGAGTTTAATTCGTCCCGTGACCACGCTGGTCTTTTCTTTTCCCCCCATTAAAATGAATGGAAAAACGAGAAATGCGTTCCAGCCTCCCAAGATAAACTACACAATATTTTGTGATGTGTTTTCTAATAAGAAAAATAAGACTGAAATAAGTTAATAGAATGTAAAGAATAAAACCATTTTTGCTTCAATTCAGTGGACATTGTGCTGGCATTTCTGGTGTGCACACCTTGGCCACTTGGGGGCAGTATAATACAGACATAGCAAAATACACACAAAGATTCACAACTGACTCGTTAAGCTGCAAGTCGATTAGTCAGTCATCTGCAAAGGATAAAGAGTATATGCCTGTGAGTATTGTTATACAGACCGGACAGGACTGTGAGTAGCAAAAATCCGCGGATAACTGACGGCCAATGTAATTGCATTGAAAACAACTTTAAACACAAAGTTCTTGAATAAGCAGGGCTAAATGACCAATAAGCCTTTTGGTGGTTGGAGAAAAAACTAATTCCAAAATATTGAAATTGAAAAAAAAAAATCAATCAATAAATCTGCGGGTAGGTGAATCCGTGAGTATGCAGTGGACCGCTGTATTGTCTTTCTAAATGCGTTGCACCACTGTTTGTGTTGAAATATCCGTCGCTTGAAGAGTTATAACCCTGCGACACTGAGGCTATTTGTGAGCCTATTTGTTAGCATTGAGCTCAACTGAGTTTCTTAAGGCAAAGCGATATGGTTGGTCCAAAATACGTAATTCCCTTTGTTTGATGTTATGTTGTTTCTAGTTTCAGCTTGAAGCCTCTTTTTGGAAGAATTGTCAAATTAGTGCTATTTTTACGAAGTGGTTTGGGTTGAGCAGAGGACTCGAGTTTTTGCTTGCAAGTCAGAGCAAAAAAGAAAAAAGAAAAGAAAATGCTCAGATCTGGAAAAACTTTTTGGGACTTTATGGATTATTTGGAATCATGTTAATTTCTATCATTTAACAAAGATAAAGTAGATTGTGCATGACCTCATGCTGCTAAGCTGTTTGACTGGTGAGTGCTAGGTGTACCTAATGAAGTGTCCGGCTAGGCCATTGTGAGGGCATTTTACGCTCCACTAATGTTTGCCTTTGGCTAAAACAAAGCTCTTTATTACCACATTAGATACGTTAAACCTATAAATCCCATTTATACATTACCACTGTATCTTAAAGGGATAATGCCTACCCCCCGCCCTGAGGGGGACTACAACATAAATGGCTACGTCTGCATCCTGGAATCCGTTCAATTGCAGAGACGATTCCATCAAGGCTGGGATCAAAGGTGACTGTTGCTGCCATTTAGGATAGAAGGCGCAATTTTTCCTCTGATTAATTCCGGGTCCTTGAAAGGTCGCCGCCGTACAGTGACATTTGAAGCAGTCACGCCTCGCCCCAGAGAGAGCGGGACGCCAGGGAGCCATTAGGGGCGACGCCGGTGTTTGCCGCCGCCGCCGCTCGAGCCGCCGCGGGGGTCCGTCCCCGTGTCGCATGTAGCAGGGGGCGGAATGCACGCACACGTACGTGGACGGGGTACCGCGCTACGTACGTGTGCTGAGCCTTCCCTTCTCCCTGATGTCAGAACACAAGAACCGGCAGACGCACTGCCCTTGGGCAGTGAAAGAGCATTGTGAGTTTGCGCTGGCTGTGAAACCCAATGAATGCGGGCACTTTTATCAGCTCTCTCCGTTGGAGACTCACATGCACATTTCATGAGATCCAGTGCAAGAGCTTCATCAAAGACTGCTACAAAAGGACTCGAGCGTATTCTGCTTTTGCATTTTGTATGCTAGACAATTCAAGCATTACAGTGAAGCCCGCCTATTGGCACCAGTTTCTTTTGGAACCTATCCTCTGTTATTCATTGATGGAGTTTTGTCATCCGTTTGAGATGTCCTGTTTTGTTGGCGGTCCCGAAAAGTCAAAGTGCAAGTTTGTGTTTGCTTCTCTCCCAATGCGGTTATTAATTGCCCACTTAGTTTGCTTTACCGCAGAGGTGGGACCAAGTCATTGCTTCGCAAGTCACAAGTCAGTCTCAAGTCTTTGCCCTCAACTCCCGAGTCAAGTCCCAAGTGGAGACAGGCAAGTCCTGTTTCCAAGTCTAGGACTAGCGAGACTTGAGACTTGTGACTTGGTCCCACCTCTGCTTTGCCGTTACAATTTGCCTACATTCCCTAACGTTTATTATTGTTTTTAAGTGCCAAAATATGTCTAAAAATGACTTATAACAACAGCTCGTGCGCATATTTGTTTGCCCGTGTGTGACGTCACGGTGCTATTTATTCTATTGATGAGCCTCCTCATTGGAAGGCGGTTTGTTTATATCGAATAAATTAACTAATGAATACTCTTGTTTATGTGACATGGGTCCAGAATTGTGTCCATTCTAGATGTATGATGCCGATGGTTTTTGTTTGCGTTGTTACGGACCACAGTAAATAAATCAATCCAAACGGAATACCAGTCAGTGTTCTTGTAAGTCCGTATCTTGCCACTCCAGTAGACACCATACAGCGTTTAAAGTACTTTGCTGCCATCTTCTAGCGTCTATATGCAATAATGAACCCCACTTGGGGCGCGTCAATTATTTGCAGATTTTCACAAAATGGCTCATTCTCTCTCATCCACGAATAGCAAGGCTTCACTGCTTTGGATTGTATAGTAGCAGGAGTAAACTACAGAAATAAAGACTGCACCCGCTTCTCCTCCGCGCTCAGCACGCTTCTACACCCCCTAGTTTCTTTCCCTTCAAACGAGTGTCACGGCGCACCTTATCTTTGCCTTCAAACGCCTCCCGAGCAGAACGAGGCGCTTCTTTGCATCACTCTGGGCTCTTTGATGGCGCGGATGGCTGTCAAGACGCCGTGGCGCTCCCCCCAAAAATGCGCCACAAAGCTCAGAAAACCAGCATGGAAACTTGGGATCCTCTTATTTCAACCCAAAATCAAGCCCCTCTCATGACAAACCAGTAGCACAGCTTGACTCCCTGCTACTGTCCTGTCCTGTCCTGTCCTGTCCTGTCCTTTCCTATTTGCTACTCATCAGATTTCTTGCTCACAGGATGTAGCAGTGGCACTGCCTTACTACCTGTACCCGTCCGTACCCAATAGATATTAAATCTTGCAGGATCACACGCCACTAAACTGGAGTGAGGTTCCCGGGCTGGCGAGATGACCTCATCAGCGCGTTGTTCTTGGCTGCTGTACCGGCATACAGCAGGGGTCAAACTTATTCCCTCTATTTTGTTAGCTAGTGAGCATAACTTTGCTTGACTTACTAGAGTAGTCATTCCTGCCGTCTACACTTCAGTCTCCCAATAGCTCCAATTCATTAGGAGGCTGTGCCTATGTGACACTGATTGATACCATTTGATTAGCAACGACTAGCTGATCATATTCAATTTCCATTAACATTATTGAACAACAAATGCAAATTGAGTGACTTTTCTTCCGATATTATTGACGTCAGCGCTCAATATGAGTGAGGAGCTATGAAGAGAGACGGGGAGTGGTTTTTGCTCTACTTCGTCTTTCAAAATTCACCCTGCAACCATGAATAACTGAATAACAGGAGCCATGATAGCACACATAGAGTTGTATTTTCTGAATGTGGTGGAAGCGTGAAAAAAGAAAACGTACCCCCGCCGCCACAAAAAAGGGGTTTTACACGAAGAGCTGGGAGCTGATCATGCATGACCGCGTCCTCCATGTCCGTTTCCACCCCTCAGTGGAGAAAACATGGCTAATAATAACGGCGCTTTCATGAAGCTTCTTCCATGAATGAAAGTCGCCAGTGGGAGAAGGCGTGTTACTGTTATGTTTTGGTTTAATAGTGGGGCACGGTGGCCATGCCGAGTTACCTACGCGTGCCTTCCTGCTTCTGATTTCAATATGCGATGGGGAGCGGAGAGGTGACATGCGAGCACCGTGTCGAGTGTTGTGTTTTGCACGGGCGCAAAACAAACAAAAGCTGTCATTAACGCAAATAATTTCACAGCATCAAGGCACTCGCGTGACTTTTAGTCGATCGACAAATTGCTCGCTGGCTATTACCATAATCGCTTCATGGTTGGCCATACTTTGTAAATGCGTGGGCTATTAATGACAGCAATTACACAGGTTAAATGCAACTAAGCATTAATCCAAAAAAGGGTGCGAGGAGCTGCAAAGCCAAATTTCGTCATTAGAACAAGTTGTATGCGAGCAGCTCATGCGGAAAATGTTTGTTTTCATCATAGCGTAAAAGGGTAATTTGTCCTTTTTTTCAACGTATGCAGATAATGACATAACATATAAAAGGGCTAAAGTCGACCGCCGTTAAGATTTGTACTGTTTTGACTGTTTTGCATTGATTATTGGTTGAGATCTGGGACACGTGAAGCAGTGAGCTTTAACAATAATGACACACAGATTTGGAGAAGCAAGATATTCGCTATGGTCGCCTTATTCAAGAGATGGATGCGCTTGATTTTGGCTCCAAGAATTCTTTGTCGCAAATGCATCGTGCCAGCCTCAAGAAATTGCTTCTGGCATGCGAATCTGAAAAACCACACACAGCTCAGGTGCGTTATCTTAAGCTCGTTTAGCATTGAAAAATGTGTGGTTTTTTTGTTAGCCGGTTCACGTTAGAAAAGCTACGGGAGCACGTTTTGATGGCATTACTTCTTTCTCTTTTAAATACAATCGCTACGAAGGTAAAAAAGAAAAAAAGAGGTTTTTTGTTTTTTATCAAAACAGTTATACATAACTGATGGTGAACATGTATTTGTACTTATTATTGTTGCACTTAAGTACATTTCAGAGTCTGTAATTTGTACTTATACTTAAATAAACGCAACTAGTCTGTTATCAACCTACTTGAATGCAGTAGTAAAGTTATGGTTACAGTAAATATTTGGACAAAAATAAAGGCCATAAATGTCAAACCATAATATGAAAATAAGTAAGTATCGTGCTAACTGAGCGTGCCCGAACTGGAAAGCCGAGTTAGAATTTTTCAGCTAAAAGACGGTCGTCCACTCGAACATTTTAAAGACGGAAATGGCTTTGTAGAAGACGCCTTCTTGAGAACTAATGGCTGTGTCTCGTCTTCAGTCGAGCACCTCGAAACATTCTCCCAGGAGCCCTCGCTTTGCTGTCAAGATGTCACCTTCATTAACAGCAGACACTTCAATGAACACTCGGGCTATCAATTAGCATGGGGGACTCCTTCAGCGATGGTCGGGGTTGGGACGAAGGCCAGGACAGATGTTGGACCGCCGCGATGGATAATACTTGTTTATTTTCTAAAACCAAGAATGTGCTAACTTGAGTCATTGGTACTTAATCATCTGGCGGCGGTGCCTTTCATTGATCTTCTTTTACCCAAAAAATAGAGCGAAGACAGACTTCTTGCTCAACGGCAAAATAAACTTCCTCGTTAAAAAATGTTCCCTGCATTAGCGTGGACAGGGAGTCGGTGTCGCAGGATGATCACGTTTACCTTTTCGATAAGTGGACTACGGTAGCCGTATGGATTTACACATGATCTCTCGCATTCATCTCATTCATCCATCCATCTCGCCCATTTTCCCGATGAGTTAATTTCCCTCCAATCACCCGATGTCTGAACGCCCCTTGACGAGCCGCTAGATTCTCCTAACAGGATCCTCCCTCTCGCGGGCACGATTGATCGGCTCCCCGGCAGCCTGTCAGACGCGATCGATACGTCATTCCTTCAGTAACAAGAGCCTGCTCGTACGCCGCCTCTTCCTTCCCTCCCGCGTTGTGTTACCCCCCCCCCCCCCCGCTATCTTATTATGATTTCTTGTTGGCGATCGATGTGATGAAAAACAGGCCCACTGTAAAGCACGACGACTTGCAGTCTCTTGCACTCCGCAGCCAGCAAATCAAACACAAATGATAATGAAATCTAATGGGATTCTGTGGAAAGGAATGACTTTGACAATAAAGACAGCCCAGAAGGGGTTACATGCAGGTCCTATGTGCTAGTTGATTTTAGGGGTTGAGGTTTTGGTTTTTGGGGTCGCAGGGTTTTTTTGTTTTGGGGTCAGGTTTTGGGTAAGTGGTATAGGGTATAGAGTACAGTATATAGTTTTGGGTACAGGGTTTACGGTATAGATAGTTTTCCCGTGACGTCACGCACCGCCATGTTTGAAGTCGATGTATTGTTTTGTTCCAGTGCTAATTGAGTGTTTTAATAGAGAATCCTCCTGATCTCAAATGGGTTTGAGGTCAGTTAATTGCTTGGGGTTTTGGATTTTGGTTTTAAGGATTAGGATTTAGAACTTTTAGAAATTTGAAGTATTGGATTCTGGGTTTGGAATTTGCGGTACGGGCTTTGATGTTTTGCGTTCGGAATAGGGTCTGGGGTTTTGAGCTCTATATTTTGGTTTTGAGTTAAGGTTAGACACACAGACAAAATTGGCACTTGTTGTTCCAAACTGTACTCTGGCTCTAACCCTAACCCCTCCTCATGGCCATAAATCATCTTGGCCCGCCTGGTGGAAGTGAAAATCAACATCTATTCCAGAGAGGAGCAGAAGCACCTTAAAATGTGTGCGTTTGATCAGCAGTCTGGATTTTAGATCTATTTTCATCTCACTGGTGAAAGCATCACATAACTTGGCAAGCGCTGTGCTAGAATGAATTCACAATGAACTCTTTCCTTAACGAGGCTAATTTTGTGAAGACAACGCATTAAGTGTTGCATTGTCGCCCGCTTTACTGCAATGCTTCAGACAGCATCATATTCCTGTTCATAATTTCAAATAGTCTCCAGTGTTTATGGCAAAAGGGAGAGAAGCTCATTTCTGCAATGTCATCACATTAGCATTTGGTTTGCGGAGAGACCAAAAATAGACGGCGGGCTAATTTGATCATTGAATCATAGATTTAACACGCCTGTGCAGTTTGGCTCGGGGTTTGAGGGGTCCGTCTGTCTCCTTGGTGGTGCGCTCGGCTATACAGGGCGGCTATGTGGAACCGCATGGGCAATTAACAGATTCCCCCCCACCCGCCGGATCGCTCTGAAGTCCGCCTTTTGAAGGAGGGCAGCTCGGACCGATCGGTGGCCCCTCTGATGTGTTGTTTGCAGATCTTTCAATGGCAGGAGATCCGCTAACGAGGCCTCATCTATTACCATTTGTGATGTACTGTAATTAGCGTAGTCGGCGCCGGCCGTGGTGGAATGAATCGGGGCCAAACAAGAGTGGCTCAATATGGGCTCCTCTGTTCGCCACCGGGTGGCAACAGCAGGAGGATGAAGTGGAAGGAGACTCCCTCGAGGCGGGGAAAAAGGTCTGCAACCAGACGCAGAGTCACAAGGCTAAAAAACTAGCTGGCAGCGCCAAGCTCTTTGAACAAGAAGAAAGACGCCCCCCCCCCCCCCCCCCCCAAGAAAAAAAGCCCAAATAAACGCAAACAATATTTATATTGAACCTGTGACACGAAGGGCATGGTTGCTGTTAGTTAATCAGTTACTTCGATTACTAGTGAGCTAGCAAGTTATTTGGTTAGCTAGCTAGTTAGTCAGTTTGAAGTGTGAGGTTGCTGTTGGTTACTCTGTCGCATACTTTTTTAATGACTGTTAGTGAGCTAGCCAGTTATTTAGTTAGCTAGCTAGTCAATGAGTCAGTCAGGTAACTAGATAAATAGTTAGCAGGTAAATTATTTAGAAAGTCAGATGATCACAATTATTCAAATACAAAAGAACTAAAGAAAGTTTTGCCACACAGCGTGAAAAAGTCGCTGTTCGTCAGTCAGTTCTGTAGTTTGTTGGTGAGCTAGCTAGTAAGCCAGCATGGTAAGTTATTTAGTCAGATATTTAGTTAATGATCACAATTATGCAAACACTAAACACATTCACTGCCATTGACGGTTTAAAAAGTCATATATCCATGTTAATTGGGAAGGCTGGCAGTGAATGAGTTGTTTGAGGTTGAGATTTGAGGTCAGATTTTTGCCAACGAGCGTGAAAAGGTTGTTGGTAGTTAGTGAGACACTAAGCTAGCTACCGAGTCAGGTAGTTTGTTTGTGAGCTAGCTCCCAAGTCGCCCAACAAACATAAACAAGTTTGATAAGGATTCACCCTCACTCCTTTTCCAGAATATGAAGTTTTGGCATGATAGATTAGGCAGGACGGAATTCGCGACCGATCTTTCCCTCGGGTCACGGCGGGGTCGGGTCAGGTGCGGCTCTGTTAACCGTTTTAGCTGACCTTTCAGCCCAGGAGGTCGAGTTCCCTCGGACACAGGGTGCCGCACGGGTCACGACTGTTTGCGTTTGACATCAAGAGTGATTTAGTGGATCCTAATGAGCCATTTGTCTCCATCCAGACTCCCCACGCTACGAACTGAAGGTGTTAGATAAAGCTGGGTGGCCAGAGCTTTCTGCTTGAGTCTTTTTGCCTACACGCATGATACTCTACATGTCACTGACAGGTGGTGAAATCCCAAACACGGACCTTGTTCACTCAGTCCACCTCATTGGGGGTGGACGATAGTGGAAATGGAGTGGAAAGTGGCCAAGGTACTTGATGGAGACAGCGACGTGTGGACCCACTCGGGCTCCTGGACATTAGCAACAGCTGCTGGCATCAGTATGCAACACAGAGACGGTGAAATCAATGGAGCCTGGAGGACATTTCCCCTCTCTCAACATCCCGGCCTCGCTATTAATGAGCAGAATTCGAGGCCTGCGGACACGTCTCGGAGTTACCAGCTGCGAATCAATGCAACGTTTACGGGGTGTATGAAAGGGTCTGAATCTGCAAGGACGAGCCCACCTTGTTTACATGGGGGGGAAAAAATCAGAGACTAAACAAAGAGTCAAACAGAATAAATGAGAGGAAAAAATAGGAGGCAACGTGTTGGGGGAAAATACAGTCTCACTGTTTGAATCAACAGCCTCGTAAATGGGAGGCCAAGCATGAGGCCAGGTATTCATCCTCATTTGAGTGCACAAACACAGTAAAAAGCCATTCAGATATAAAAGAAAGGATAAAAAAGGACAAAGGCAGTAATATTCTAACAGGCCGTATAAATTACAGGCATGGTAAAACAATAAAAAGGTAAACAAACAGTAAAAGCTGAAGGGGGCAAAAGGGCTTTTAAACATATAAGCACGGCGGCGGGGGATGCCGCCGGGTGACCCGACATGGGGGAGAGAAAAGGGAGGCGGCAGCGGCGGACTTTTAAAGCCTTAAAGCCTCATAAAATACGGGGAGAGGGCAACCTCGCTTTAGGCAGCCGTCCGATAAAGAGACACTTTGGGAGCCGGTGAGCAATGTCGCTGTAAAGCCACAACACGCTGCGCCGCTGCCGAGTCTCCAGTAGCTCCATTTGAACACGTGAACACGGAACATGTGATTGAATCTTCCATTTGTGCTTGTCATTACTGGACTGGAACAGTACTTGTGGTACTTGTGTGTTTCGAAATGGCATTTGTGTGACAGGTGTGTATGTTTAGCAACTATTACCCATCAACACTGGAGTCACAATTCCTGAAACATTTAACACTCGGAGTTGAAAGGTTGTTAGTGTGAAAACCATTTCACCTGAGTGCAAAAAATACCGTCATAACTTTGGAGAAAGAAAGATGAGCTACCTCATTTAACGGTTGCGCAACTTGGAGAGTGGCCTTTCGCTGTGATTGGCTGATACCTTTTCAACGGCGCATTTGCTTGTTTGTAGGTCATTGTGCTTTTCTGACAGGGTGTCAGAGCATGTCAAACACTAAAACGCCTATAAATGGGCGTCCTCAAAAAAAAAAAAAAAAGGGGGCCTTGGGACTGGACCACTCACCCTCCCTCCATCTCCGCCATGACAGTCCACCACCACGGGGGAGACGGTCTAATTTTACCGCTGCCTGACATCCATTCAGCTTGAGTGATGAGAGGCCGGGGGTGCACGTAAGCACGCAGCGCACGTGTGGAGAAAATGATGGTAAAGCGGTAAACTCCGAGTGAGGTTAGCTGTGTTGACAGGCCCATTAACTGGCCGCTGCCTGCCATTCCGGGGGAAATATACTGGCCCCGCAACATGGCTACACTGGCCTCGGGTACGCTCCGGTGCACTGAAGCCCGCCCCCCCCCCCCCCAACTCCAGCCATTCGTAGCCACTGTCTGCTTAGCAACGAGAAAACCAAACTGCTTTAGCGTAATAGGACGCAGTTTCACCTGTCATCAGGTGCTCCTCTCTGAAAGGCTTGAGGAGAATATGCACGCAGCCTTCAGGGCAAGTTAGAGGCAATGAAGGAGAGACGTCCAGAAGTGGGGGGAAGCCCCTTCGGGACCAGGAGGAGGTCCACCGTGATGAAGATAAATGGACCGCCGTGGTCCACCTATGGAGGGTATCATCTATAAGAAAATGCATGTTGCAAGAGAGTGGCTGATGATGGACCTGAAGCCTAATTGGTGGGATGAGAGACTTTTTCATGACTTGTATACAAATAGTGCCCGCCCATCCATCAAGTGTGAAATGACACAACTCGGTAAATCTTTTGTGAGCTATTCTGAAAATTCGGAATTGTGAATTCTGAATTTTCCAGCATTGTGACGAAACAAAGGGGCTTGGGTGCTGTCATTTTTTATCCTTGGGGTATTTTGACCATTGAGACTCTTGGAAACTGCTTTCAATTGTGTGTTTGTCTATGGTCTGTCACGTTGGTTCAACCAGTCCAGTCCAGTCCAGTCCGGCAGAGGAGAGTAATCTGAGTAATGTTTTGAACATTGACCTCCAGCTGCTAGAAAGAAATCGATCACACGCCCGAATGAATGCTTTATCGTAGCACCACATATTAAGTTGAGCAAACACAGGAAGATTGGTAGCGTGTGGAGCAAAAACAAAAGCGTGTGAACATTGGAATGTATTTAATTTTATGGATTGAAGACATTGTCAGACAATAACCCTGCAGAGAGGATTGTCAACATGTTTCCTCAAAGAACAATACCGAACGGACGCGACAAAAGCCGGCGCGAATAAGAATGGCATCGAAGAGCTTCCTCCAGCTCTATTCGGACGAAGGCCCGCCGTTAGCTGGCGCCATTTTACCGCAGACCGACAGGACTAATCACGCCTGGGCTCTGATTGGAGAAGAATGAGACACAGATAGCCATTAGGGGAATCCCTGTGAGAAATGCTTTTAAAGCCTATGATTTGCTACCTAGGCAACAGATGGAAAAACATTTATTGTTGGAGTGTCGGGCAATGTCCGAAATAATGGCTGGGGCACAGGACTGTCCAATACTGTTTAAAAAAAAAAAAAAAAAAAAAAAAAACATGGTTTAAAAGCCTACTGGAAGATTAAAAAGGGGTAAGGCAAAAAATGGTGTCACTATTTGAAATCCCTGGCTCAAAAACTAATTCTAGGTTTTGTAAAGTGTGCTTTAAAGGGCTAGTGGCAGACAGAAGAAAAGGGGAAACAAAACAATGGTGTCAAATATTGAAAACCACAGCTCAAACAGAAATAGAACACAACATGACTAGCGGAAAAGCTTGAATTTTGTAGAACAAAAGGTTATGTTTCATTTGAAAAACGGCTTTATTTATTCAACAATTATTCACGGCATATACCACAATTACAATTAGGCGTGATTAATTTTCTGTTGGACGACGGGAGGATTAATCACGAACATAATTGTCCTCCAGATGTATTTCAAAGCGCATGTTTAGAACGAGACGTGATGTATTTATTGATAGTGCAAATGAGCCCACGGATTGCATGTCGGTTGCCGCCGTAGCGGGACGTCGACACAAAGCAAAGCAAGCGCTATCGCACTTTTCTGAGAAAATGAAGAGACAAAAGACAAAACGGGACGGACGGACGACAAAACCGTCTGGCTTCGGGGTGGGGAGATGGGGGTCTTTATCTGGAGGCACCATGTGGGAATGATAATGACCATCTTGGATTCAAACGAACAAGCATTCATCTTTAACCCCCGGACTGCCTTTGCAAAAACTCCTAATCCCCCCTTAAACCTGCAGGAAAAAAAGAGAAAAAAATGGCACTTTGAAGGCCGCACATGGGGAGAAGACAAAAGACGAGCTATTCCTCGCCCGCATCTCGTGATGATTTAACAAACCCGCAGAATTCCCTCCATCTGCTCTCCGGCATTAATACCTTCTTTTTCTCCGACATACATCTTTTAACTGCTTCCCCCGCCCCCCGTTTACGCTCCTTCAATCACACTAATACCTTTTCCCAAGTGATGAATCATTTTATTCTTTCTTTTATTCCCTCGATCCATCATAGCTGGAAGCCTGGTCTGGTCTTGTCTGGTGCCCCCCCCCTTCTCAACAATCCGGCGCGCCTTCGTCTCCCTTAAAGCAGCCATCAGGAAGGATGGCACAGGTCAAATGGGTCCATTTTAACCCCATGCCTTTTGACCCATCTCCCCCAACACTAATTACTGATGCCAAAAGTGAGTGAAGACCATCTCAATGTAGTGAAGAGGTTATTTTCACTGCTTGGTGTTGGTCCAGAACACTTCAAAAGAACTCCAAAAGAGGCAAAAGAAAGGCTTCAAACCCTACTTTGGAACCCTAGCACAGGCTTGAGAGCCTGACTTGAAAATCAATGTTAACCTTAGGCCAAGCTCAAAACCGTGAATCGAAACTTTCAAATGAAATCCAAACCATGGTTTGAACTAAGAATTCACCCTTACCCTTGTTTGAAACTTGGAACCCAAACCCGAGCCTACACACCCCCACTTTGAAACACTTACCCGTGCTTGAAACCTTGAGCCAGGTTTGACACCCCAATTTGTAACCCTAAGCCTTGTTTTGCACAGACTAAAACAAGTCTTGTACTCATGTACAAATGCATGAAAGGCATCGAGACGTGCTTAAACTGACACTAAAAAAAAACAACCGACGTTCAGCAATAAATGACTGAAAACTCCCAATAACAGCAGAGCGAGGCCGAAGGGTAAAGCGAGGCGGTTCTATCCGTTGCGGTAAATCTGATTATGTGTCAGAAGCGAGGCCGGCAAGCAAAGCTAAGTGACCCGACGGATGAGTAAGTGGATAAATAAAGGAGTGAAGATTGCGGTGGCCGCCTGCCACAAGCGCCGCATTATTTGTGCAACCAAGCTGCCGCGCTGCCACGGGCTTCCTTTCCACACTCGGCGCAAATTACAGCACATTCGCTCGAGTTCTGCGTCGGCGAGCTAATTACACCTCGGTGAGCGAGATGAGGTGAGTCACCGGGGATGCAGATGGAGATGCCAGCCTGTAGTTTCTCACCTGGAGGCCTCTCACACCAAAGGTTTCGTGGAGGAGAATGCACTCCAGGGGGGTGTTATTGAAGGGGGCCGTTATTGACCCTCCATTTTCTTTCCTATACGCATGTCTAACCCCCCAAACACTATACCATTACCCCTAAACATAACCCTAACTGAACTGGAGGGAGCCGTCAAACTGTACTGGCCCTAACCCTAATCCTAACCCTTAACCCTAATTCCTAAACAAAATGGGCTACAGATAGGGGTGGGCGAGATATATCTCCTTCGATATAATCGTGAACATTACTTTAACGATGTGCAAATCTACATTATCGAGTATTCATACTGTCAACAACAAAACGAGTGCGTGAACAGCATAGGAGGAGGCCAGAAAGGAGGAAGTGCATAATGTCCTCATTCGACATGATTCAGTCTCGTGACTCAGTGGGAAGCGAAATGAACTCTCGCTTTCAAACCGGCGGGCCGAGCGACCCTATCAGGAGTTTAGCAGCTTCGCAAGTGGGTGAATTGAAACAATGGACCTCAATGGACGCCTGTGGCCTATAATTCTTTTGCTGGCCACCAGGAAAAGGACACAGGCCACTCCATGTACGTGCTTGGCTTCCCAAACGCAGCCAGTTGAAAAGCGAAATGAAGAGAATGGACCGTGCTGGATATTCACTGGATGATTTCTTCATTTTGGATAACATTTACAAACAAAACTGTGCGCTGTCAAAGTCGTCCCGACTGCTGGTGAGGCTAATGGACTAGCTAGCTAGCACAGCCTTACTATATTTCATTATCCCGTCACGCATCACCCACTGCTTTACTTATTTGAACCCTGTAATGTATTTCCAATATCAGCTGCACCTAGTCCCGTGGAAAGGTTTTACAACTTCGTTATGAAGCTACTCACTCTAATTTGCCCTCACGGGATGAATAAAGTATCCATCCAGCCATCCATCCATGACTTCCGTGAAAGAAAACATGAGAACATCTGCATAACACTCAGTCATTTAGCAAACATGTACTATAGAACAAAAACAAATAAACCTTCGCAAGACATAAAGCACACCATCAACTTCATTTCTGTCTGCAGTGTTCTAGCCAAATTTGTATGCCAGTTTGTGCTGTAGTGACAAAAATATTTAATTAGGGTTACATTTTGATGTCATCTTAATTTTTGAACATTTGTTTACATTTTTTGGTTGAAGAAAAGCTCAAATAAAATACTATTGCGCAAACCTGATTTGGCCTACTCTCCTGCACACAGCCTGGACATAACGAAGTCATTCATTGCTAAATATTGCCATACAATATTCTTGCGCAATGTTTTGCCCATATCACCCACCCCTAGCTACAGGGAGGCAGTGAGGGTGCAAATGTAGCATAAAGACAGGCAATTAGAGATGCCGTGCATGCTCGCTATTTGTTTTTCCATGGCTAAAAGCACACGTGGTCCCATCCTGTCGCCGTCCACTGCACTGAGGTAACCCGATTGTGCCGTGTTGGCTCGAACAGCAGCATTGGCAGACCTCCTCCGACCCCGGTGTGCCCTCGATGCCAACAAAGTTCTCTTTCAACAGGGAGAAACAGCTAAAACAAACACAAGGTCCAGCCAGTGAGCCGTGTCGTTTCTTAAAAGCGAGACGAGGCAAGAATGAAAACAAGTATGGATGATTGCCTCGTCCCCAACACATTATTAGGCATCATGTAAGCATTAATTGAATTGAGGTCTCATTGGATTATGCAGGCTGCCGCACTTTTTCTCATTAGCCGGCCCCTAGCATAACGTCAACGACAATAGCGGCTGGTTGAAAATGTGCTACGGAGATGGAAGCTGATGATGAGCCCGGCGGGTAATTGGGCTCCTCATCCTCCCGTTAAAGGGGCCAAAGCAATACAGAAGAAAAAATGGGCCACTTCCTTAGTAGGATAAAAGCCCGCTGTTAAATAAACACCGCACTTTGTGCCGACTGTTTGGCAGGTAAACACAATTCCTGTTGCTTTTTGCCTGACGCTGTGGACCCGACTGCCAAAGGGCAAAGGTGAGGGAGCATGGGAGCACTTCAGCGAACTGGTTAACGATTGCAGGAGTGAAGCAATCCAAGGTCTCCCGTGTTTATCTCGATTACTTTAAGCAAATCCACCTTGTGTGCTCTCCTTGCCCTGTAGCCCTAACCCTAAGCCTAACCCTAACCCTCAGTAAATGAAGCATGGCAGTGTGTGTGACGGGATGTCATTGCCAAATAGTCCTCCAGAGTCTGGTTGGTGGTTTCCGCTGCATTTGGACGTGAAGAGACTGGAAGAATCTGTCTCACAATGTAATATTCAAATAACAATTACCCTTGACTCACTCCGGCAACAATTTCAGGAATGCATTGTAGCTTCAACCCCTTCCTAAGCCACGTCAAGGAAAAGGATTCAAATGACACGTAAGTCTCGTTCCACCAGGATGCTTAGCTAAGTTCACAGCTCAAGCATGAGTCGCACAGGAAGTCCAAATGTGAAGAAATGCACACAAACGTGGTCACTCTCGGGAGTTCTCAACAACTTCTGGATAGTTGACAGCTTTTATTCCGACAGTAAACAGCGAGGTGTGGTTTTGGCACGGACGGCGAGCGCTCGCCGCATGGCTGAGCTGTCGTCTACTACGCGAGACGGAAACATTTCAAGCCGCCAATGTGCGAAGGGGGAAGATGACAACGAGACGAAACGGTCAACTAAGGAAGCCTGGCGACTTCCAAACAAAAAAAGGGCACATACCAAATTTCACACAGGGAAGTGGGAACGGAGATATATACTGTATTCTTCAGCCACTTTTATGTTTTCATTTGTTTTTGGCGATGACAGACAACGGCTCAACCGCGTCATCGCCCGTTTGCATTCGAGCTAAAGCGAAGAACCCCTGATGGGTTGTGACGTGATCCCATATCACCTTGCAGGATACTCAGCATGAGGGCACCCTCACGCGTGGAATAACAGGCAGACACACTGTACACTCAAACTACTTTTGAATAGAAATTGAACACCTTCCGAAAACTCCTGCATAAGCATGGATTTCGTCATTAGTGTGCATGCACTAGTCACATCGAAATGAAACCCGCTAACGGAGAAATGCAACATTTCATTTTAACCCTCCTGTTTCAGGAACAACAATATTGTCTGTGGATCAATTTGCCCAGCGGCTGGTTGAACAGTCCGAAACGAACAGAAACTAAATATGTTTGCGTAATCCAGCTAACCAATAAGGGCAATACTCCATTTAAACCTCCTGTTCACGGTAGTTTCTCATGAATCAGCAAGTACATGAGGCGCAGTAGATTAGACCTCAAAGATCATGGTCAATTTATTTTGTTAAAAAAAATGTGCAAATATGTGAAATGAATCGAGGAGAGTTTTCCTAAAGAAACACTTTCCACTATGTTATTTATTTATTTTTACTTTCAGACAGGTCTATCCGACTCTTAATAAATCAGGAAGGTTAAGATTGCAACTGACAGCACAAAAGAGTGTTTTTTTTACAGTTAAGGCAAGTGTTTATGCTTCAAATTCAAAATTACGAACAAGTAACCAATCAAAACCAGAAATCTACATTTCAGTTTTATTGGATTTCTTCCACTTGCCAAGACCTGATCCAGAATCCACATGCAAAAGGCCCAATGCTTCCCAAAATACACTCAATTTCAGTAACACAAACACGCAAAGAGCTACATTTGTCTGACGATGGAACGACTCGGACTGCTGGCAGAAGCAAACACACACACACACACACACACACACACGCAATAGAGGGTGTCAGAAAGTGGAAAAAGTCCAAGAAAAAGAGGGTGATGGACATCCAAGACTTGCAGCACTGCCTGTGCCAACAATCACAAAGGAGCTGCTGCTGAAACATGGCGTTTACTGATGGTCATTTACAGCCTCTTAAGTCAGCAAATGCCTCTGGAGAGAGGAATAATAATACAAAAAAAAAAATAAAAAAGCTTCTGATTTTATTAAAAGCTGATTGTTTTCATCTAAGGGTTGAAAAACTGCACTTAATCACCTTCCGAGTGCACTTTGGTGGGCCAAAAACTGAGACTCACACACTCAATATGTCCACTTAGAGATCCAGATGGACCATGACAACCAAGGGGGCCCTCATGAGCTGCTATTAGGCTACAGTCCAGCGAGATGGAGACTGTCTGGATCACCTCCCTTCCTCTCTGGGGAGATAATGCCAAAAATGGCAAGGAGGGGGAGGGCAAAGAAAACGATACCTAAGCATGTGAACCAGACATTGGATCTGACGAGTACGGGAGGATTTATTTCGAAGAGTGAAGGTAGAAGCCATGTTTCCATCAAGCAGTGCTTTGAACATCTATTGTCAAAAGTGACCGAACCACTTATTGGCAGCCTTCTGTTGGGGTGGCACAGTACCGTTCTTACACACACTGGAAACAAAGAAGCGTTGCTTCCACGTGACATGGAAAGAACACAGAATACACCATTTCAAAATGGTGTTCCATTACGGAAGAAGGACAGTTTCAAAGCCATTTTGAATTACTGCTATGGTGTCACTCTGGTAAAAGAATCTGGCCAAGGCATCACAAGGCAGAAAGATGAACCATTAGGGTTTACTGTTCCAAACTGTCCCGTGGCTCTAATCCTAACCAAACTGGACTGAAGTGCTTTGAAGCAGCAGGGTTTACAGGCTCCAAAGTGTACCAGTGTCCCTCACTCTAATCCCTAACCCCATCTGAACTGGACTGAAGTGCTTTGGAAAAACCTGGCCTATGGTTTTTAAAATGTACTGTGGCCCTAACGCTAACCCTTAACCGTAGCACCTCATTCCTAAACCTGATCCCTCAACCTAAACTGAACTAGAAAGAAACATGGTTTATAGATTCTAGACGCAAAACCTTAACCCTAACTCCTAACCCGAACCAAACTAGACTGAACTGCTTTGACGGAACAAGCCACAGTACAGGTTCCAACTGTACTGTGGCTTCTTACTCAACTCGAATCCTAACTTTAACACTGGCCATAACCCTAACTCCTAAGCCAAACCCCAACTCTAAACCCTAATCAAACTGGCCTCAACCACTTCGAAGAAAGTTGCATTAGGCTATCTTATGGGAACTCCTGATGTGAAAGTGATGCATATTTTATGGCTGTAATGGAGCGGGACACGGGGACCAGGACCTTTTCCTCCGTGGGGCCAAGACTATGGGGCTGAACCAGCTGTTAAGGGTGGAAGGATCACCGCAAATAAAAGTTTAACGACTCCTCTACGCGACACGGCGCAACTCCGTCCTCCATATGGAGCTGCGGGAGGCCGGGTTTCCTGCCCTCTCTCCGCAAAGGGACTCATCAAACTTCTCAGCTGCTCCTCACTACAGCGTCCATCTGGTGCCAAGAAACGCGCCTTGAAGAGGGACACGCATTCCGGATAACCTCACGCCGCATCCGCCTCAAATACTCTCAAAAGACTCAAATAAGCTCGAGTTACTCGATTTCATTGGACCTTAACCTTCGCGGCTCGTCTTCCCTCGACGCTCCCCCAGGATCCCAGCTGGGCTTAAACACACACTAGCGGGTGTCCTCCGAACAAATATTAACTCCTCATCCAGCGAGGACTGAGTGGGATCCTCGTTTAAGCGAGTAATCTGGGAGGCAATAGGGCATAAGAGGGGGTATCCTATTAGCGGCATTCGGTCTAACCCCATTTGCCCTCTTTAGCCTTTTTGTTCATTATCAACGCTGCAGCATCTTAATCAAGTATAACGGAGCCACTAGTTAAACACATATGCAAATGTTTCATTGTAAGTGGATTTTGACTTACCTTTAGAGGCCGAAGAGCATTGTTGATAGGGGAAAGGTGTCAGCGGCAGATACAGCAAAATACCACCAGATGTCGCATTATAAATGATTCCAAAAAGATGTGAAAAACGCTATTGCAACAAAAGTATTCCCACGCGTGCATTCTGTGCACCACTAACGCATCTCCCTGCATCACCTCTCCCTCTGACATCTGCTAATCCTCCCGACCTCTGACCTCCCAAGGAAACGCACTCTCTCAACCTTGACCATTTTCCATTCTTGATCCTGCCATTATCATTCCCTTTATCCACGTCCAAGAGAAACAATTGAAATTCCCGTGCACTGACATGCACTCGCAGGCTCAACGCAACGCGGGTACGTAAGCGGAAAGGTGTTTTGTGACTGTAGGGGGATCAGGGATAGGCTACCCAACAGTCGGATTTGTTACTTTGAGGCAGCTCTACACTTAATACCGAACCAGGAACTCCCATATGGACAGTACCTTTTTCCAGATGACGTTTGTGCTGCATGTTAGTCCGGACCCAGTTGGTGAAGTCCGCACATTGTGCCACCTGCTCGGAGAACGATGCCAGGCTATTCCTACATGGGTGAACATATGGCGTGTCTCGACTGCATCTCTAAGTGAGCGGGAATTTCAAAGATCGTCCACAGATACCCGAAAGTGAACCTGCAATTCTTCCCTTTTTCCTTTGAGGTTGTCATCCGTTACCTGACCACGGAGGCCGGCCCTGTACGATTATGAGAACATAATAAGAAGTAGCGCTCTCCATTAAGGGCGACATGAAAAGCAGAGGCGGGAATGAAATTGTTCCTGCCAACTCAGTGAGCTGTGTAAGCTCTTTGACACTCCATGTCACACAAAAAACATGATTTGAAACAGCAGCATTGCTTCACGGTGGCGTTGATTAATAGAGGGTTTATGCAACGCGTTGCATTTTTTGGTTTTAAAGTCGGTGTGCTAAAATGTGGATAGTCTTGTTAAAACGAAATGAGGTAATCAAATCTTCTCAGTCTCTCATGGTGTTAGTGATGTGGTGGCTCACGTATGCAGTAGCTGACGCTTATTCCGATGATCTCGGATCCCGTCCCACTCAATGGGCTCGATTGCAAATTAAGAGGTGGTAATGCCGCCGTGAGGTTGACTTGGCGACCAGTCTACCTAGCTACCTACATAGCCACCAATCCATCAATGTGTCAACTTTACCGCCGCGCAATGAGTTGCAAATCACGTGTTTTGGCATGGACGCATTGCGGAAAGCGTGTGGAAATATTTAACCAAAAATGAGACCGGTAGCACGGTCACTTGCAAAAAATGCAAGTTCATCTTCAAAAAAAAAAACACACACGTGGTGTGCACGCCCATGATCTGAAAAAGCACAAGATTACGCTAGTTGACGAACAGCTATTAGCAACTATTCCGCCCATTTCCGGGATCATTGAGGCAAACTTGCACGTGTATTTTCCATACTATTCCATATTACTTTCCAGTCTCGAGCCGCACACTGCGGCAGCAATGCCACGACCACACTGTGGCCATAATGCCGCTTTTCTACCTAAAAAAAGAGACGAAAAGAGGGAGAGGAAACGGCACCACCCTCATCTCATTTCATGCATCTCTTCCGTTTGGCAGGCTGGTAGAGCTGAAGTGAATAGAAGTGGAGTCCTGCGGAAAAGTAGATTTGCGTGTAAAATAGCCGAGAGGAAGCTGGCCTCATCGCTCTCAGGTTAGCGTACTAAGCGCTAAGAGAAACTCCCGTCATTCCAAAGTAAGGATAACCAATCAATTCTGAGAGTCCCCCCCAGGGCAGCCACCATCCTGGACCCGCCAGTCGCTGCTTCTGCCTGAGAGTGGGAAGCTGATGTGTTGAGTTGATCGCAGTTAATTGCTCGAGATGTGACCTTGCGCACTTTTATTTGGGGTTGTGGCGGTCGGACAGGGATTCTCTGGTCGATTATCTTCACAATGGGAAGGTATACGGCCCGACTTTCCGCTGGGACTGAGAAGATCTGCTATCTTCTCCCTATTAGCACGGAAAAGGGGCAACCCTTCTGTTATATCAATTGGAGATAAAATCCTGATCCACATTTGATACGTTCAATTAGGTTGAAATACAAACTATGTGTATGACGTATGACATACAGTATTGTGTAAGTGAAAATGTATATAAATTAGACATGCCTGCCCTCCTTTTCAACCCCCCTCAATATATTTACAATACTATACAGGCAGATTTTCATATTTTTTATCAAATTTTGCTCCGTGTAAATGTCATGTACTTCATGCCAAAAAGCATTATTATCAAAAACTCTTTTAACACAGTGTCACAGAATTAAGCTAAGAGGTTTGTTCTTCCTTTGACCGATATCATTTGATTATAATGGTCATCGTTCTGTTATTCACGTTTCGATCTTTGAATGTTAGCTACCGAAAGAAGAAACCAAGCTGAGATTTTGAACCTTAGATTATTCCCCTTGGCAAGCGGAATGAGGTATTTTTTTCGTCGTAGTTATGGTAGCGACTCCAAAACCAAAGCCTTGTTGCCTGACAGAAAGAGGTTGCGGTCCTGGCCCTGCCTGACGCGCTACTCGCGGTAACGCCGGCTTGACGAGAGAAACTCACCAAGTCCTGAATGCACTTGGAGTGCTTTCATGTGAGTGATTTACAGTCATTTAAAACAGTGGCTGAATTCATGTACAAATGGTGGCACATGTAACAGCATGGAATCAAAGCAATAACGAAGGTGGAAACGTAAGCGTAAACGGTCAACAAAAGTGATGGCTACTTCTGGTGTCTTCTGGTGCCCAGCTGCAAATAAAGTGAAACACCGATCTGTAAATCACTCCACCCACATGCAAAGACTAAAGCAACAAATGTATCAGTTAATGCCGTACACCTGTCTAGTAGAAAATGATTTCAATGCGATCAGACCAAATTTGTAGGGCGACTTCATCGTTGAAGGATCCCTGGAAATTGGCAAACTGACGCAAAAAATGGCCACTTTGAACCAAGACAGCAGACTCCCTGTGTCTTTTCAGGCTTTGTTTCTTGAGACGTTTTTGTGGGTCTAGTCATGATAGACATGCCTACCAAAGTACATATTGCTAAGTCGAACTGACCCCCCAAAAAAAACAAACCAAAAAAAAAATGGAGGCACCACCAATGTATCCACAATTGATCAAATTGAAAAAGTGATTACAAATACAATACAAAGAAAAACGGTAAGCACAAACCATTTTCAAAATATATAAATATGTTTGCCCTGCGATTTGAGGGCGTGCCCCGCCTCCCGCCCGAAGATAGCTGCGATAGGCTCCAGCACGCGTGAGGACAAGCGGTGAGGAAACTGGATGGATGGATAGATAAATATTTTGGGTCGTTTGTAGCAGGTCAAACCAGATGGCACGAGGGTTATAAGACAAGGTGACATCACTACACTTGTACACACCCTTGTTTATATCATAAGAAAGGCCCAAAATAATCCATATCGAGCCAATTATCTTTGCTAAAACATACGCAACTCAACTTCAAAGAATAGAAGGTTTGTTATAATGACATGTTTTTTTCACCCCAAATCCTGCTTATAAAGGCTGAACTGTGGCACGTGCTTATTTTGGGACTTGTCACAGTCATTTAACGAGAACCTGTGATGTCCTCGCTCTTATTTTTACGCCGGCCGTCCGAGCCGGGATGCTACAAGACTACGAGACCGAGAAGGGGGAGACCACAGCCAAGCAGCCCTGCTCGGTCTGCTTGCCCTGGCACGGGAGCGCGTTACAAATACGGCTTGGCCACCCTTCTTTCCACCCTTCGCTTGACCGGGGCAACACGACATTCGCTCCACCGGGCCACATTGTACTTTGACCTTATAACAGTGGAATTGTCCACAATGAAGAAACCAGGCCTACATGCACACAAACAAGCACTCTTCATCTTTTTGCTCTTTTCTAGTCCACATCTGCTTCTGTGCTGGTTATTAGTGCACACTTAAAAATACACGTCCAAAAATAAGGCATCTGCAGATGATCAAAGGCGCTCTGCTGTGGTTAAAACAAAAGCCGAGAGAGATCCAAGTGGAGCGAGAGGCACAAGAAAATGTTTATCCTGAAGTGAAAGACAGGAGGAGGAGGGAGGAAGCTGACAGCACATAAAAAGAGCCTTTCCATGGTCCGCAAATGCAAAAAAAGTCGAAAATCCAGTCATTGAGGGTGCTTGTTGCTCATTTGTTTGCGTTGACACTCCCGCCTACGTCTCCTCTCGCAATAATACAATATATTTAGCATGTTAACGCAGGCCTAAACACACACCCGCTGCTGTGCCAAGGTCAGAGGTGAGGAAATGCATAATAAGGATGATAACTGCTGCAATATAACATCAGTTTTTTTGGGTTTTTTTTTTGCTGGGCCACCCACACTAATAGGGTGCATTAAGATAACAAGAATCTAGATGTGATATAATTAGTCATCGATGGTAGATGTCATCATAAACATCTGGAGAATTATATTTGTAATAAATAAGAGTCGATCGATTATTTATTTATTTTAACGGGGATGGGCCACAGCAGTAAATTACCTTAAAATAGCACTCTATGTGTTGTAGCTAGCCATCAACGGAAGACGCCTTTAAGAATTATGTTTGAAATATAAGAAAAGGGGGGGGGGGGAAAAACCTTTTGCCGTATCCATAAATAAATCAAGTGAGGACTCTGATACAAGTTAGTTGATCACAGCAACCCGATGTTGAATGCAAAGCTGCCGTCTCGTCTCATTTTCACTGAATTGGATGCGTAACCCTGCTGCTGTGTTCATTTCTCAGCAACACCAATAATGTGCTCGGGTCAATTTGACCCAAATTAGCCAAAAGTGTCAAAAACGGAAAAGAAAGTTGTCTCTGTTACTGACCAATTCATCCCAAAATGAATGTAGTGTTTTTTTGGACATTCTTGGCAAAATAAAGAGGATTCTGATTCTGATCTGACACGCAGCATAACAGCAGGGTTAAGCGTAAGTGCTTTGCATCGTCCGTTGATCCAATTTGAATGAGATCGAAACAAACTTGTGATCTATACAAAAGTCTACAAACCAACTATGTGCGCATATACATTTGAATAGACCTTAAGTGGTGACAAACGGCACGTTGGGAGGTATTCTGCACAGTCCTCATTAAAACCCTTCAATTACCTTCCCAAGACCCCTCCCCAAGCATCTCTCCCGCAACAGGACGGCACCAAGCAGTGCCTGAAAGCCTCCAACATGTCGCCACAATTATAGACGGCTACCTGCCCCGCCGGACCCACCCACGCTCCGGCAGGGACCTCATTACTTCCACTGGCATCCACTCGGCCGTGAGCTGCAGTCGAGGGCCAAGCCGTGAGCACTTTGCGGAACTGAAGCAGAACCACAGGAGGGGGGGGATGTTCCAGTGATTCTGATGTTTGGAGAGCCAATTAGATTAGAGGAGGGCAGGGCTGCGGTTAAAGAGGACCAATTCACAAAACATCTGCTGCGAGAATGCCAAAGTACACATGGTAAACTTCTGCAGCAACAGACAACCGACTTGATTGAATCTCGTATATAAATGCTACATTGAACGGAAACGAGCACCATCTAAAAATACCCGTCTTGGAGAGGACAAACGGCTCGATTATTTGCTGTCTTTGGCTTTTTCTGCAGCTGAAGCTTTTGCTTGGCTCGGGCACAAAACCTCCAGCTGTGCCTTTGCCACCATATGCATGAAAAAGGCCCATCAAAGAACATATTTCTTTCATTCCAGGCAATTTCCCTAATCCCTGATGAGCTGCAGGGGAGAGGAAAACACTATGGATGGATGGTGGGGGAAAGCAGGTGGTGCAGAGTGGGGAATTTTCTCGGGGAGCGTGTTGCTGTGTGTGCATGTGTGAGCAGTGTGTTATCTCGATGCATTATTGTGAATAATGTTTGAGTTGCAAAACATTTTTAGACACGTTTTCCCCAAGAGAAATGTCTCAAAAATCTGAAGTACGAGCCAAGGATTTGACCCAGTGTATGTTTAGATTCTGGTCAGGATTCTGGCCATGGTAATCCGCAAGGGTTTCATACAGGCAACCAAACGTCTTCTAAATTGTTTCAGAGATATGAATATGGGAATTGTGCCCAAAAAAAAAACCAACCAAAATGTTTGAGTTGCAAACGTTTGTTCCATGATAAACATCGAACGTCTAACGAAGGTCTAGAAGTAAAACCCAAGGATTTTACACAAGGTCTGTCTCTAGATTCTCAGTCGTCCACGCCGCTAAAGTTCAACAGAGGATAAATAATTTCTTTTCGGGTGTCTCAGACACATACATTTAGGAACTCTGCACAACAAATATGGAACCTGAGAAGCCTTTTGGATTACATTTCTACAACAACCGAAGAGTCCAGTTGCCACCACTCACCTTTTACGCAGACCCACAAATGTGTTCATCCAAATGACTAACTTAATCCTGATAAATTCAGTCAGGTCCCACTGCTGAGTCCCTCCCTCCCCACAGCCATCCCAGTGGAGGACAAAAGCTTCTTGTGCCCGCCCGCAAACAAACTCAACAGAATCACAAGTAATCACTACATTTAGTTGGCGAACTGCCATTGTTTGTTGGAGAAAAACAGCAGGTGATGGTCCGATGACCGGTTGATTTTTCATATAGCTGAGGTCAGGGTGATAGTGGTCGGTGGACGGGTGCCCTCCAGAAATCAGTCCGTCCAAATTCCCCCCACGTCACCACCAGCGAGATTCTGACAGCTCGGAGATGTGAGCGGCAATAACGAGGTACAGCGGTAGAGGCCACCGTGTCAGCATTTTCTTTCCCTTTGCGCTCTGACAAACCTCTGGAGGGAGGCAAGGAGGGGTAGCGAACAGAGGGTTGTGGTAGAGGTAGAAGGGGTGAGGGCGAGCTTGCGTGTTGCAAGCCGCAATCTGTGTAGCGCTCATCTCTTATGTTTTGACGGTACGTTTGGGGAGATTTGTGTTTTCCATCCTTCCAAGGTCAGCTGCTACGTCCACATTTTCAATGTAACATGGACACTTCATGTTTACGACCCGCTATCTGTGGGCAAGCACGATTAAATTATACATTTACATTTGGGGTTTGAATCAGGCCTCTTCAGTTTGGACTTTGGATGCTTTTTGAACAGCCCAGATATGTTAAGTTCATGACCAACTCTTAATTTCCTGTTGGCGTGAATTGTCGTCTGTCCCTATGTGTCCTGCAATTGACTGGTGGCCAGTCCACGGTGTAATCAAAGCTCGAGCCCAAAGTCAGCTCCATCCAAATACGATAAGCGGTACAGGAAGTGAATTAATTGGTAAATGAGCTTGGCATCTTGCGTCTCGCAATGCGCAAGCGGCTAAAAAATGATAAACGTGGGGGAGCCAAATAAGTCAGACAATTTGGAATTGTTTTCAGTCGGGAAATATCTCGCAAATTCCCGTCCAAGGGACTTCAAACGGAAATTCAAAGCCGGGAGTTATGGTACCCACCTTGATGATCAGCATGTTTGCATCACAGTGAACACTTATACACGTTTGATTTGTTTGAAGACTCACGATAGTCAATGGGTGTGAGTGTTTGTCTATATGTGCCGGCTGGTGACCAGTGCGGGTTATACTTCAACCCTCGCCCAAAGCTCACCTGTGACCCTGATGAGGAGGACAAAGGGCCTAGAAAATGGATGGATTTGTAGCACCTGGAGCAGGAGAGAAAACAAACTAACGCGGAGCTGAACACAGAGCGCGGCTAATGCAGTAAGCAAATGGATGAGACAACAGCGATTAAATGCAGAGCTGCTCCTCTTCTTCCACGCATGGAATACCAGCTACAAGGGAGTTTCCATTACTTTTTGGCAAACGATCTTGGCACCGACAATAAATAGAGAGGGAGGGCGATGAGGAATGGCTAACTTCCAAGTCTCCTATCCTTCTCTTTATCTGAACCCTGCCCTCACCCTCTGCCTGGCTGCCCGCCAGCGAGACTGATTTATTATTCCTGCATACCGGTTGCATCCTCTCGCCGGCGTCTCTGCACCTATATTGCCTCCTGTGCTCCCGGTTCATCTCGTATGCCTCCCACAGCAAACGTTATTACTCTGTCTGGCATATTGCATGCATCTGCCTCTGCTTTTACGCTGGCGTGTCCCTCTACAGTACTTATATGAAATACCAAAGTCACCAAACTAATAGGAGAGGCAAGTTAAATCAAAGTAAGCCTCAAGGTGTCCTTTGGGTAATGATGCTGCCTGCTGATGTGGGACTATTTTCTTTTTGCTTTTGGATGACATGGCCATATGGTTTGGGGTTATAGCGCCACCTACGGTTTGGCTGTGTCATCTTCTAAGAATGTCAGCATTCAGTGTTGGCATCAATTAGTATTAAATCAGAAAAATCTGATTGGCGTGTTCTGAGAATGTGAGGGAAATGTATCTGGATGAAAATCACAAATATTTCACTCATTAGGGCCCGAATAAGGTGGCGTGAGGAACCTACTGGAATCACTGAGTTTCTTCTGGCAACTCAATCGGGTTTTGTGGTCTTAAGCATACTCAAAAACTTACCAAATGTTGCCAGCACATCAATCAGCACATTTGATCCTGACCAAATGTGTTCTGATGAAGATGGTTCCTCACTGAGGAGATCCATACATTCAGTTTGTCATTGTGTTGACAACTGACAAATGTTTGCACCAATAAGGAGGTAAAAGACTGAGGTGCTTTGGACTGACAAATGAAGGTGATTGGGTGGGGATAGGTTGGCAAGCCTATCACTTCTACACCTTCCCGTCATAGGCCCCGATATGATGTAGTAGCCTGGGAATGAGCGGGCAGGTGCTTGGAATTGTGGAATTATCACATATGCAGATCACTGCAGCGCGTTGCGGTTTGAGGAAGGATAAATCTCCAGCGGGATGACAGGCGGTGGATAGGACAGACTGGAATTGCCACAAATTGCAAACGTTTGGACACCAGTCGAGACCACACGACCCTGACACCCACCCCCTACCGCACTCCCTTGTTCTTATCAAGACTTTTTCTATCCCAAAGTGACATGTAGGTACAGGCCACCCCATATTTGTCAACTCTGAAACTAATATGCTGGAACAGGACATCTAACGGTCCCTGCTCACACCAAAGGCAAGCCCACTCTGATGGTGGGGAACCCCCGGCAACAACAGGATTGGGGGGGGGGGGGAGCCTCCCTGTGTGTTTTAGATCACAGTGCAATCACACTAGGAGTGCAATAAGCTCCCATCATGACAAGAACCCAAATAAAAACACACAGAGTGCATGTGGAGATCAATGCAGGATATTGCAGTGTGTTGATTTCCTATTGAGGCTTGCTATGAGGAGATTTGTTTGGACAGAGTTCCATTAGATGAGTGTCATATGCGTTGTGAGGAAGAGTATAGAATCTAGTCCAAAAGTCAACTGCGACCGTCTTCTCTTCTTCTACAGCGGCGACATAATGACCTGTTAAATCACACAAGACACTTTTAAGCCGGCACTGGGCAGACTCTTCGGCAATATCCCGAGCTGCGATATTAAAACCAATGCTGGTAATCTTATTGCTTTGTTTGATGACTTGCATCCATCCCCCTCGTCATCTCATCCTCCTGCCCCCCGGAAAATATCTGATCCCGCCCAGATTTGTCCTTGCCCTGACACTGGTTGCTATTGGTGCTGTTGCGTGCTTCTGGGTAGAAATTGCAGGACTCTTCTTTGGATATTTGGACTGATTGAGCGTCACAACATGGCTGATTTATTGCCACTCGCTGCGAAGGTGAAGCCAAATGAGGTGTCAACACCGTGAGGTGTGAAATGTAAAATGTGGTGCAAGGGCACACGTCAGGCTGATGAGGCCACCGGCCTCGAGTCGAGCGAAGAGGCAACGCAACAGGTTTGCTAATTAGCGCAGCACGGATGTCTTCATAATGACGCCTAATCACCTGAGCATAGCAGCGAGCATACGGTGACGGACGGGCGGCCATACTGCCTGAGCGTCCACCAGGGAGGGGACTAAAAGAAGGGAGGTGAATGCAAAAAAAAAAAAAAAAAGACTCACAGCTAAAACATGCATGACAGAATCGCGAATTGTGCTTTTACTCTCCAGTGGCATAGTTAGGTGTTGCACCTCAGATTAGAGGCGGCTCTAATTGGCCCGCTGGGGGGGAAAGGGGGCAGGGAGACGTCTTGCAGTGACAGCGATTTCCTGCTCAAATAAATCATCTGTCCTTATTGCACGCAGTCTCAACACTCGTTGAGTCATTACTGCCAAGTCTTTTACTGTTGGCCAGATGTATTTACCGCCATTGATTGGATGATGGTTGTTGTGGATGCATGCATCAATCCCTTCACGGTAAGCAAATCTGTCGTTACAGCCATCAAAGCACAATGCAGTTATGGGTACACTTGCACTGATAGGATCCGATACAAGAGCTTTACAAATAATACTTCTTTTGGATTGCACCGTCAATGTAGCAGGAATTGAATTCGAAGAACAAGTACTGAATGCAGTCTACTAACACTATCATCAGTTCAGCCATGGCCCAATGGTTAAGATCATCGCCTGCCACCGTGGGGGATCTAGGTTCAAGACCCCGACTGGACCGTCCAGGCTGTGGTGTCCTTGAGCAAGACACTGATACCCCGAAAGGTTCCCCGGGCGCTTCAGCTGCTCCCTGCTCCAGTGTGTTCCACTAACATGTGCATGTGTTCACTGTGATGGGTTAAATGCAGAGAACAAATTTTGTGTGAATGCAGGCATGTTCATGACAATAAAAGGTGATTCTTCTTCTTCTTCCTTCTTCTTAAAATAGCAATTCATCAGTCGTGATAATAATGATGAGAAAAACAGTGATTCCAAGAGCCTTTGCTCTTCCTGATGCTCAGGCCTAAACAGTTGAGTTGGGTTGGTGTGCTTTGCTGCTATCACGCCCACAAGTGTGTGTTGCCATAGTGAGAGAGGAACTGCTGGTGAGATGATGCTAGTTGGGCATGTAGAGGCTTGTTCTCCTGTCCCAGCTTCCAACTGGTTAGGGAGCCCTGAGCTCAAAACACTCAAGGGAACATCAGACTCCCTGCCACTTTCTTCATTTCCGGATTGGATTACGCAAGCCCGGGACACCACAGGAAGAAGAGTGGCGGCGGCGGTGGGGGTCGAGGTGTGTCATCAGGGGAAAACTGTGCATGGCATAGATGGAAGCAAACCCACCACTTAAGCGAAGAGGCACACTGAGATTCGTATTGAAAGGCATCAAATTATACCCGAGAGCTTGCAGCTTAGTTAGACCGGAGGGATTAACATCGACTTCAGATCAAGAGCTTTTCTGGTTGCAATATCCATAAGAAAAACACGCACACACGCACATGCAATTACTTGAGTTGTCCTCAACCCGAGCGGCGGGCTGGGACGGAAAAGGCAGGCTGCCAACCACGTTAAGACGGTTCATAAACTCCGGAACAACACTTGGAATTGAGGCCATCCATGCTATCCCTGGGATTCCCCCAGGAGGGCTGGCGCTGGTTAAAAAAGCTCACCAAAAGGGTAGAGCACTGGTCCGCACAGTAGTAGATGCAGATTAAAGATTTAGTAGGGCCCATTAAACCAGGTTAGATTAAGCAAAAAAGAAAGAAGACGCTAAACTGCACAAGCAGTATAAACATAAGCAGGAAACGCGTAATCTCCATGGAGCACCGGGGTTAAACCACTGTGTGCAAAAACCTAGTATACATCTTTGGTTTCTGTGCTAATCAACCCCCACCGCTCCCACATCTCTCACTCTCTGAGAGGGGTGGGGAGGGGGGGGGGGGTGCGCCCTGTCTGAGCCACCATATTGTCATTAAGGATCTTGGTGTAGCGGGAAACCTCGCGATCGCATCCCGGGAGGCTGGACCATTCCGCCGAGGACCTGCCATCGCGTTCCCAGCTGTTGCGTTGCTCGCACAAAGGCGCAAAAAAAGCAGACCTACTGTATGTCAAGCCTTCTGAAATGTTGTGGGCCAGACTAACCTGTGTTAATATTTTAGAAAATACAAACAAATTCTGTCGTTGTATTTTTTATTTTTACAATATCTAATTTGAAATTGAGATAATACATTGACACAAGGGGCTAACGGTTAGCAGTTTGGGATACGGGTAGAAGTGTGCTTCTGTTTCAGGTTACCGGGTTAGAGATAGGGTTTGCTTGGAAGGTAGGTAGGGTGAGAGGTAGGGATAGGGTGAAGGGGAGGGATAAATTAAGGGCGGTGATTCTCAACCAGAATGAATGCCGCGGCACACTGGTGTGCCATGAGAGATCGTCACGGGTGCAGCTGGAAATGATCCAATTTCACTTAGTCTGAAAATGTTCTATTAATTACAAATATATATTGGTCCATTAACTATACCAGTGATGTATCGTGACAGGTAGAACAATATCAGGTAATGATCTTCTATTCAATAAAATAAACCTGTGAATCCACATGTGAGCATTCATACAACACAATAAGTATTTCACACTGAGTAAGATTTGTCAGTTAATTTCTACGAGATCATCATTATTTGGTGGGGTGATTTATTTATTGATTTTTAAACGTAAAATAGATTCCTTGCCTGATTTTTTTTGGGGTTCAAACTAGTTTAGCAGGTTAGGGGTAGGGAAAGAGAGCTTGGAGTTGGAGTTAGGTGTCGGGATAGATTTAGGGGGTTAGGGGTTTTATAAGTGGATTTGGGGTAGGGTTAGGTTAGTTTAGCGATCAAGTTAGAGTGAGGTTGGGTTTAGGGACAGGGCTTAGGGTAAGGGTTAGTGTTTAAGGGTTACGCTTCATCATCAGAAAAACATCTCTTGAGATACTAAATGTTGGGAAAAAAATCCAAAAGATGGTTTAAAGCAAGATTTTTTCCCAGCCAGACACGCTTGAGATTAACTGATTCCAAGCCGAATAGTCTGCTAAAGACGAGGCTTTAAGCAGCCCCCGTCTGCCTTGAACTATCCGTAGGATGCCTCTCTGGTGGATACTAAAAAAAAACTGGAGGCAGGGCCTTAAGAGGGGAGCACTATAATCATCTCCCTGTACATGTGCAGGAGATGGGTTGCATCTGGGTGGTCGGAAAGGGGAGGCGCTGGGGGAAGATGCATCCAAAACGAGGGGGCTTTTCTGCGTAGCCTGACAGCGCCTGTGTGTCCACGGCAGATGGACTATTGTCTGCAGAGTCCTAAGGAGTGGGTGCTCAGAGCCGTCCTTGTGTGCCCGGGCTGGCCTATTCTTTATCCCGTACTTCACCTCTCTGTCCTCAGCCCTGGGCTTTGTACAATCCATCTCCTTGTTTTTGTCTTTTATTATTTCCAGAGAGGAGGTCATTTTTCTCTGTTGGTGTTGTCTGAGGAACAAGTCGGAAAGACAGAGGAAGAATGCTGAGTCGGAGCGCTTGGCGGTCCGTCCGTCCCCCGGGGACACAAAATGATAGGAAGACCAGCGCATAAATCACAGGCTGAAGACAAACAACCGTGTGACAATGTGGCTGAATCCAACAGGGACCACCAACCATATGCACCCACACCCCTCCTGTATGGCTCACTATGCCAACTACCTGCTACTGTCAAACAAAAGGGTTATACCACGTACTATGAGGTAGCCTTTCTAGTACCTGGTCAAGCCTACCATGGGTACTACGAGCAGATTGGTCATTGCAACCTCATTGAATAAAATAGAGGATACCAACGACCAATAACAAAAATATACACAGATGCTAACGTCAGCTTAACATCAGCTCTGGACACTGAACCCTAAAAATGATCATCAAATATTGAAAATTCCAACAAACTAGTTTACAAACTTAGATTTTTGGCACGATAGCTCAGTTTCTGAGGCTTTTGGTTTGTATAAAGGCCAGATTCAATGACTGAAAAGCAAGGAAATTGACACTGATTGATAAGATTTGGCGTCACTGAACCACCGACATGCATACCAGCACAGCAGAGACGTCAAATCAAAGCCAACGCTTAACGATCAACCTGGAAACCCAAAACGTGCGTCACGATGTTCTATACTTTTTTCGGGCCATTAAAGAAGAATCTGTCTCTACTTGAGCCATATGGTGGCATTTTTCTGCCCAAGTGCGGTTTTCTGTCCCAGCTCTGTTAGAGCCATTAATTACATCACTACTTTTAAGACTAAGTATATCAGGGTAATTCAGAGCGATCCCTTAACCGCACTTGCAAACGCTTTCAAGAACACCAAAGACGTTAAAGTTGGTGTCCTGTATCCCGCACACCCGTAAAGAAGGGTCGGTGTAATTTTGTTGAAAAAAACCCCAAAAAACTCCCGGATAATTCTAGTTTTTGAAGTTAACAAAAAAGCCTTTGAGGTTTTCTACTTGAGTGTTACAAGGTGGAACGAGATGCCTCGAATAACAATCGTTATACCTTATACCCGTGTTAATACCTTCAATCAGCAAAGGCCTGGCCAGGGAAGTTATTTTATAAAATAAGTCCCGGGATTATTTACGAGTCTCTATAAAAGTTCCAGTTAATTACAGCGTTTCAGACTTATAAATTACAGATTGTGAATATCCTGCTACACTTAGACGAGGAGAGGCACGGCCTGGCTACTCGAGGAAGAGGAGGAGGAGAGGAGCAAAGAACAAGAAGAAGCAGGAGTGGAGGAGCGTGAGGCCTCATCGACTGATGTGGTCAATGGCCTGGCCTTTGATCGGGGCCCCAAAACGGGGCCGTGTGGTGTGCCAGCGTCGGGCAGGAGCGGCACGGCAAGAGGCGCTATTAACGGCGTTCCTCTGAAGTGTTGCGGCGGCCGTGTTGTCTCGATCAGATGGCGTACATTTTTTCCTACTATGATGCGATGCATAAAACAGCTTCTGAATTCAGTTTCATTGCACTGACCTAAACCTTATGTGCTGTTACGATCAAATTTGACCCATTTTGACATTTCCCAGCAATAAAAATACCCTGAATGTCATTCTTGAATGAATTTGATGACTTTTCCTAAAATGACTTAAATACACAGATATGAAATTATTCTAAATGTTTTGTCCAGGTGCTACAAGGTTTACGCCCAAAGAGGCTGTTCCAAGGCAAATTTGACCCATGTCTACTAAAATGGATTTTAGATTTACCAGTGTGTATTAGATCAAGAAAAATGGTTCAAGAGGGAGCTCGAAACAGTCCAGAGAACCCCGAAGCAGTTCACACAAACCATCTGCGTACCCACCACATTTGCACAGTTTCCATGCATCCGTTGTTCTTGAAAGGGGCTGGGGGAATCTCGAAACAATGAAAGAGTAAAACAGAACAAAAATGATCATACATTGTCAACATCCATCCATCCATCCATTTTCTGAGCCGCTTATCCCCACAAGGGTCGCGGCAGTGCTGGAGCCTATCATCGGGTAGGAGGCTTGGTACACCCTCAACTGGTCGCCAGCCAATCGCAGGGCACACATAAACAAACAACCATTTCCACTCTCATTCACACCTACGGGCAATTTAGAGTTAATTAACCTACCATGTATGTTTTTGGGATGTGGGAGGAGAAAACCCACACAGGCACGGGGAGAACATGCAAACTCCACAAAGATTGAACCCCGTTCCTCAGAACTGGGAGGCAGACGCTCTAACCAGTCGTCCACCGTGCCGCTCACATTGTAAACATCAGGAACAGAATTCATGCAGAGCTAATAAAATAATAATAATACAAGGTGTGAGAGCTGTACCTGCACTGTAGTAACGTCAAAATGTATCACGTATCAATTCATTCGACCAAGAGATACAGAAAAGGAATGTAAGCTAGCTCATGTGGTCACCTGAACAGACATTTCAGTGACTGAGGTTATGACAGACAGACAGTTGATAGAAGATGCTTTATCTCTAAAACCAATGCTTAAGGATTATTCATACATATATTGATGTTAGATATTAAGATATTAATACATTTTGAAAAGATCTGTAGATATAGACAATTATCATGAGGATATTCAACAGTCAAAATTTGGATAAGTGGGTGAAAAGTGAATGACATGTAAGGGTTAATGTACGGTATTGCACTTCATGATAATCCATTTTGAAATAATCCAAACATGTGCGTAATGTTTACCGTAATTGCACTTAGTTTTGTTTTGGCATTTGTCGTTTTTGAGCATCTAAGGAGAAAGAACACCAACTTTCAAGTCTCCGCTCGTATTTGTTGGAACAGTATGACATATTTTCATAGCTTTGATTGCCGATTTGGTTTGCGGTTCAGTGCAATAAAGCGGTATCGACGATTACAGCCGCAAGCATCGATGAACGGTCCCTCATTCCCCCGTTGACGCCAAGCTCCGTCCATTTTAGATGATGTTGGCGATGTTAGCATCGCTATCTTTTACGCTTCTGATTCGGACTTATTTGAGGGAATTCTTTCGTAGGAGTTTGACCAAATACAAGCCCTTGAATTTCTTCCTGTTGAATTTTATGCATTGGTCCTTTTAGATTCTTGATACGATAGACACGCACACCAAATATCCCGTTAATATGTCCGACTGGTGAAGGGGTAGAATTATTTTCAACTTTCCGAGAATGAATCAAATACTGCTTCATACCAAAATGGCCGACTTCCCGTGGCTTTTCGGGCATGGGTCCTTAACACTTTTTTTCGCGTCCTGTCTTGATAGACATGGTCACTGAATTGCACGTCGCTAGGTTAAACTGGTATCGGGAACGATCTTTTTCTTACTTTCCGATGGGTGTTGGGCATGCCATGTTCAGAAAGCCTAGAATTCCGAAGTGTTCGCCAGGATAAACACACTTGCAAAAATGTTTCAAGAGTTGAAGGCATTTTTAGGCCTCCTGAATTGGCGATTTTCCACCGCGCACTGCTTGGGCCTTAACAAGCCTAAAGTCTTCCAAATTGTCCGACGACACGGTCAGCTGTACGAGGTAGGAAGCAAATGAGCAACTGCATTTTTTTCCTTAACAAGCCACATTCACTGAAATGGCTTCCACTGGATGACATATCTTATTGATCGCCTATTTGCAGGGGCCTTGGCGGGCCGTGGCAGGCTGACAGTGGGACGCTAACGAGGGTTAATCCCGGTCGTCTCCACACTCATTATCTGAATTATCAATGGCTTTCAGCAAGTAAAAAAAAAAAGCCACATTGCAACATGTGTGGACACAGGGGTGGTCTCGATGTGTCGAGGAAGATTGACTCCCCCCCCTCCAGAAACGCCCCAAAGCCAGGGAGCACCCCTGAGGATGTCTCTGGTGTCATAGGTCAAGCCAATGGTCAGCTTTAATGCACTGCATAGTGTCAACTCTATCATGTGTTCATGTGGATTTTTTATGTCCATGGCAGAAGATACCATCATCAGAACAGGAAAGATCTTTGGTGGATGGATGTTGTACGCTTGCTTTCATAAGAAAAGAGAACTCTGCTTTATCATATTATGGCAAATGCGAGTACATTTTCAGCTCTACATCTTGTCGTTGAGATAGAATGATTTGTATTTCCACGTGTGGAGACTTTCTCCATGGGTTAACAATGCGAAACATGACTCAGAAACGACATGCAGTTCCACTACACTCCTTACGGTGGCATTACTTTACATTGCAAAAGTGCCAACTGCCAACTCTTTTTCACCATAGTTCCATTTACTGTATTTGGCAGGTCACTTTCCCATTGGGGCCTGATGCAGGTGGACTATACCCTCATTTATCTGGATCTTTGCCACCATTTTGTGGGTTTCTCCTCACCGTTCTACCAAGTTTCTACCAACTAATTAGCAAATTAATTAACAAAGATCAATCGACATACGACAGATCACCAGCCCACGCTGCTTCGGATTGGAAAGGGAGAAAAACTCATGGTGTGGCCACCATCATCTCCTGATCTTAACCCTATCAAGAACATGGGGAGCATACAAAATATATATATATATATATATATATATACTGTTGCTAGCTTTGATGAAAAGAAAATTAGGTTATAGAAGCTAAAATAACTGTTGGTGATTTGAAAAAAAAAATACGGTATATACTGTAAAATGCATATCGTATTAATTAGGAAGATGAACAAAAACTGCATATGCTAAATAATTTGGACCACTGCGTATATGCTGTGTTTGAGTGACTTTGTACAGGTTGTGGAGTCCAGCTGAGGTGCTGCTTGTGGAGGTCAGGCCTGCCATTTCTCATTTGCACACATGTGGCCTGAGGGTGGAGGCGTTAGGTGCGATGTTACACCAGCTCAGGCTGCTGATGCTGAGTTGAGAAAGAAAGTCCCTCGGGTGGAGAAAAAAATACTCAGCTCTCCGGGGCATCTTTACAGGCTTAGTATAAGACTCGACTAATCCTTGTGATTCTACCTCGTTCATATCTTGCTTAAAAGCTGCTTCTGTTTCCAAACAATCCAGTTGTCTCGTGTCTAATGCGAAACACAAACCTGATTAAAGAGGAAATGGAGCATGAATTTGGAAAACATGGCTTCTTCAAAACGTTTGGGTATGGCTCCTTGAGACTTTTCGCGTGTCCTGTTATGATAGACAACCACCAAATTTCATGTTGATCTGTGAAACTGCTGTTGTGGGTGACCTTTTTGTCTTCTTCAAATTTATTCCCGGATAATCAAGTTTGGTGCCATGCTCCGCCCACATTAGACGGCGTAGGTAAGAAAAAAAAATTTTGAAAAAAACAAAAAACAAACATTTTGCGTGGCCAAGGATACTTGCCTCCAATTGCGGTTCATCTGGGCAAATTCTATAATTGGAATCCATCAATGTACGAGCCGTGGAATTATGACCAAATTGTGACTTTGAACTAAAATGAATTCATTTGAGATTTGTTTGTTGTGCATTCAGTTATGACAGAGAGGTCCACCAAATTCCGTGGTCGTATGGTAAAATGGTGTCAGGGGCTGATTTTTCTTTTAAACAACTTTCCAGGGGGTGAGTTTGGTGGCGTCGTCTTCGGGATGTTTTGGGACATGTCAAGACCACCACAAAGGCATTTCGTTTGATCATAATATTACCCTTTCTTGCAGACAAAATATTGCCGTTCACAGAAGAATCCTGAATTAGCAACAATGCCAAGTGTCACTGAAGGCACCACTCAGCCTTTGACACCTCATAGCCCCCTTCCCTGGAGCTAATATGACCGCTCCCTCCCTCCCACCAAGCAGCTCGATTCTTCGCACTGGCCCCGGGCTACGGACCCCCGGCTCATTAGGGGGCGCTGACAGGTCCACTCGTCACCATGATCCCTCATCATTAAAGCATGTAAATCTGCCTGTCACGCATACAAACGCGTATGCCACCGACACACACTTTTTGACAGGGCGGCTGGGAAAGGGGGTTCCGATTACGGCCACCTGAGAAATTAGAGGCACTAATACCAGTGCCACCAAGGAGGTCCGGCTCATGCATATGATAATTAACATGGGCGAGGAAATAGAATCATACCAACTGCTGCTGTCTTATGATGCTCATCCAGTTAGTCATGAAAGGAAAAACTAGGGGTTGTCACTTAGGGGTCAAAAGACAGAAGATTTGTATTCCTGTATCATGAATACAGAATTTTGATAACAACAACAACAAAAATCCTATTTAAGTGCGTGAAAAATTGTTTGTTTGAACGTTAACCATCATTTTAGCAGAAGTAGTTCAGTATATTGGACATGACAAATGACAAACCCTAAACCCTCGTGTCTTCAATTCAACACTGCGTGATCCTTTTAGTGCGCGCCAATGATTGGACATGAGTCCTGAACAGCACCATTAGCATGGATGCAGCGCAAAAGTTGTCCAGGCAGGTCCACAGAAGAAAACCCAAATCCATTTCTCTTTTCATCTACAACAGGGGTGTCAAACTCATTTTTCTCACGGGCCACATCGTAGTTATGACTTCCCTCGGAGGCCCGCTAGGACTGTGAACCCATATAAATGAAAGATTACCTCACATACATTATACGGAACACATTGATGAATAACCACTTTTGAAATCAGAAGCCTATCAAAACATGTTTTTCAACTGTTACATTTTCTTTTCAATCGGTAATTGGATTGGTAATATCTCAATGGTATTACACCAGAACGTAATGAGCAAATTTGGATTTGCTTTGGCGGGCCACATAAAATGATGTGGCGGGCCGGATTTGGCCCCCGGGCCACCAGTTTGACACCCGTCCTCTACAAGGTACATTTGAGTGACAAATTCCATCACAATCTCGGTAACATTAATAAATCACTTCTCAAATTAAAAGTGATCATTTTAGTGCATGACAAAGTTTGGACACGGCTCCTAAACGTATCGCAAAAGATGTCCAGGCACGTCCACGGGAGAAAACCAAAGCCCCAATTACAACTCTTTATAACTTGAACCTCAAACTTTCGGTCTTCTTCAGCCTGGTACTCATAAACAGTGAGCTTAGCACTGATATGTCACATAAGGTGTCCAGGCAGGTCCACCAAGATCATTATAGTAGCTGATTTCATTTCAAGGTACTTTCGCATTTAAACAGGCACCCCCACACGCTAGAAAGCATTTGTAAGGCGAGGCAGCCGAGACAAAAGCAGAGAATCCGGAGGGGCAAGCATCTGCTGGGTCCCCACTGAAAACTGCTGCATGTATAATTCACGCTCGCCCTCTCCTCTCCTCTCCTCTCCTCTCCTCTCCTGCAGCCATGTCAACGAGCCCAGACGGGCATCTGGAGACCGAAGCGGGAAGTAGGAGAGGGTTGAAGATGCAATGAGATGCCACAGGCGGACGAGCCGCCGAGCGAGCAAACAAGTTTGGCTTGTTGAGATCAAATTCACGCCTTGTTCATTGCATTCTGCGGATAAACCTCCAGCCACAGAAATGCTATGTTTGTCATCATTTTAGAGTTAAACGTAGGGTGTAAAAAGAATTTTGAAAATATATCCTGAATACTAAATGTATGTGAGAACAGACTCCGCGGGGACAAAGCTAGCACCACCCGTCGGTTATTTTTCAACAGCAGGTTGTGTGTACATGTCAACGCACGTCCAACAAACGGGAGTCAACGTAAAGAGAATAAATATGACTCACCTGATTGTTGACATTTGCAGCATCGCAGCAGGGAAAAAGAAAAACCAACGTTAGTTTGTTAATGAATAACTAATTATTTCTGAACTTTAACCCTCCTGTTACTGTATGTTGTGGGTCCAATAAGGAAAAGAAATATGATTAAACTTATACTAAATACTTTTCTTCTTTTTATGAATTTAATTAGTATTTTATGGAGGTTGCATGGTATGTAAAATGGAAAAAAGTGGGGCTGAAATGTTTTTTCCAGTATTTGACAAACATATTTGTCCTAATAAATACCGTGGTAAAAAAGTAGAATAAAACTGCGAGTGCTGGCCTGGTTCTTTCCTTTATTTTTTTTTTGAATTCACATTCAATTTTCACATGGATTACCATGGAGTTTATCAAAAAAAAAAAAATAATAATATCCGGAAAGGGGATAAAACTACTTCTGCTTGTCATTTTTTATTCATATTTTTACATGATGTAACAGAGTTTACAAAGTTTTAATGAAAAAAAAATAGGATTAAAGAATACCCTTGTTCGAACCGTACGTTACAAATCGAAGCTCGCGCGACGATGCTACTTGCTTCATGAAAACATGAAACCGGTTGGAGCACCTCCATCCGCCATTCGTTGGCCTCCATTTTGGGAAGTTGCGCATTCCTCTCCCCGGTGGGCTGTCTTTGAAGCGCTGCTTCAGGAAGGCTTTTATTGATGGTTGCGGGGGGGGGGGCCGGTGGCTCGCGGGGGTCCGATTCCTAATCTCACACCTGGCGGCCTTTCCTGTGTGCGCCTGCAGCGACAGCAGATGAAAATCTGCTTGACTGGTGCACATGCGTTGCCGCAAAGACCTCCGCCAGGGAGACTAATGAAGACCAAGACCGTTAGGAAACCTATTCACTTCTTAATGCTCCGTTTGTTTGTTTCCTTGGTTTCCTTTCCTTGGTACACCAAAAAAAAAAAAAACATCAGTAAATGTTGCCCGCTGCATGTTTAACTCAATAAGTAAATGCGTATTTTTGGGTGAACACTTTTTATTTCTCATTGGGTGCTAAATATAATATACATTTGAGACCTTTCGGTCCACTTTATGTTTGACCATAAACATTTAATGATTTGGGTCAATATTGCAAAATTCCATGAGTACAATTTCATTAGTTCTCTATAACATTTCATTTTCTTCTTTTTTCTTTTCCACTGGGTGTAAAATACAACGGAAATTTGAGGCCTTTTCGACGCCCCTCGTATGGAAGTGCCCTGTCAATGGATTGAATAGACGAACTACATTTTTTTCAAAGTCACAAATCAATGAAAAAATCAAAAAGAAGAATGAGAAGGACGTTTTGTCTTTTATTCCACATTCCCAAAAATATCTGGCTATATTTATTTTCACCTTGAGTTTTACATGGGTCGCCCACACAATAAACAGGCCACAAAGGTTCATGGGTCAATGTGACCCAACTGCATGTTGGCTGAACACTTTCAAAATCCTTCAAGTAAAAACCAACGTGTTTATACCGTATATTTGTTGTATCTTTTATAACTCACATTCAAAGTCATGTTAGATGGGAGTGGGCACACATTTGACACCATTCGGCATAACCTCAAATCCATTTCGGATGTTCTAGTCTAGTCTTTTCTTGCCCTTTTTTTTTTTGCGAAGGTTTTGACTGGTACTTTGCATGTTTCCCTCCATCTTGACTAAGGTCCCAGTTCCATCTGAAGAAAAACAGCCGCAAAGCATGATGCTGCCACCGGCACGCTTCACCGTAAATCCGATTAGTTTTCGCGATGAGCAGTGTTGGGTTTGCTCCAAACATCTATCTTTTGGAATTATAGCAAAAAAAGGCTTAACCTTGGTTTCATAAGACCATTGCATTTTTTTCCCCTTTAGTTCTTCTTTCCTAGAGTCAATTTGACCCGCAAGGCAACAGGAAGGTTAATATTGAACATCCGAGCCCGTCAAGTCAATTTATTGTGCATTATTCTGCCGGGCGATGGCCGATTGACAAATCTGCGCACTCCTAAACGTACCACAAACAAATGTGCTGTCAACGTGCTTATCAGGCTGTCAGTCATTCGCCAGCAGCGTCGCCGCCGCCACAACGTTACAAGCGCACCCCATTGTTCCGTCATCATCTGGCCTCGAACTGCTAATTTTACTGGCTGAGGACAGCGGCTGTAAAGTGACTTACTTCGAAAGACAGAAGGAGGGGAGCACACGGGCAAAGCGATAAAACGCCTCGGTTGGATGACGGCGACACAGTGGCCTCAGTGGGCTTTAAGCACTAAATAAATGTACCTAAAGACGGCGAATTTCGGTCGGTATTTGCTAGGACCACTGAAGTAGATGGTATAATGCCTGGGATCTGCTCCACTTCAACAGCCAATGCTGGCACTTGTCCCTGTCTCCAGATCACTTTGCTTGCTTCGCTTAAGTGGAACACGGCAGGTTTGACATAGCTTGGAGTTTTTATGGATTAACGGACCCTTTCGCTTGCTTGGCGACAGCGTAGCAGAATTCAACTTCAGTAAAGTCATCGTTTGGGGCACTCGTAAGTCAAGGTACCATTGTACTTGCAATCTGGTTGCTTTAGTCAAGAGTTGGAAAAAAATGGATTTTCACTGTACTATATTTAGGTTCCCTATGAAGAGCTAACCTTCACTGGAAATTTATTTACAAATACTGTATGCGCATTTTTTTGGCGTTAACTTCGTTTGCATGCTTTCATCATTCAACTTAAAACAGTTTTTTTTTTGGTTTGTTGTTTGTGTTGTTTACATGTTAATACTAGCCATGTTAAGTTATTATTATACACATACGGTAACTGATAATGTGTTCAGCCCTGGAGCAGATTATTTCCTTTAGGATCATTTGTTTTAAAAAAAAACGTAGAAATCGGGAGTTAACCGATGTCCACGAAAGGATTGTGTTCAACCTTTGGGGTTCCGCTGTGTTCTTTATGGAGTCAAAAGGTAAGCAGAGCTGCAGTGTCGTTGGACGCACAGATGAGCATGATTTTATGTTTTAAGCGTTCTACGTCTGCTGTATTTTTCCTTCAGTCTTTGTGTATTTTGGCCGAAGAAGGTCAGAGACCTTTTATCGAGGCACTTGCTAAATGCTAAATTGAAACTACAAATGCGTATTATATGACTTTTAAAGCACCGTCGGTGTAAATGTCATCGTATCTCTCAAAGGGGCCGCTTTCACAAAGAAGCTCTTATTTTATTCTGACACAGGCTATTTTACGACTGCTGTAAAATTTGAGCATTTAAATCTGGCTTTGGGGCCACCGCCTCGCCCGGGCCTCTAGCTTGCAGTTCAAGCATCCTACTTGTGATTGCCTCACACAGGATGCATGACTGAAGAGGGGAGAGTGTCCAAATAATCCCCCTAGTTGGCCACCTGACCTTGCTTCACCGACTTTTGGAGAGCCAGGCAGAAGTAATCGCCTCTTAAAAATGGGGTCCAGCTGAGGAAAACATCGGCATGCCTGGAGCCAACCCCCGGGACAGGTGCGGAGCTCAGAGCCAAGTCCACGACCCAAGTCAAACAAGAGCTTCATGTTGCGTATATGGAGACAGTGGCAACAGAGAAGCGAGACAATATGCATACACCCGTCCAAGACGGCGACTTCAGGGATTCGGGGGAGACGCCGGCGAGGTGCGAAGACTGCGATGGGATCACCGGGAGCCGTGGCCTCTTTCATCCAATCACTCAACGATCCGGCCTCGGCCTAATCTCTTTCCCCGAAAGCACCGAGGGTTGGAATCCGAGCAGAAAACAGCGAGCTAGTCTTGGTGTGTTTGCCCTTTTGCTTTACTAATACATGCCTGTGTCTCGCACAAATCCGGTTTTCTCAAAGGGAGCACACATGATGTGGATCAACTTTTAATGAAGCGGAATATGTAGTTCGCTTGTTAATATATGCCAGGTTGACACGTTCATTTGCTTCTTGTACGTTCCTGCGTATTTTCCCGTCCGTTAACTTTACGTTTTTGACTTCTTGAACTGATTCCCTGCCAGTCATTTTGAAAGCAGTTCCCCACATTGCCACACGTTTCAAAGCCTTTTGACTGATATTTCAACATCCACACAATATTGTGTTCTGTATACAATAAATGCACCGAAGCTACCAAAAGAAAGAGGAGACTCTTTGCTTTCCCCAGAAAAAAAAGTTGGTTTCTACCTTTCTTCTAGCTGTGACCAAAAAGTGGGGAAAAGCAACTTTTTGTGACAAAATGCCAAGCAGAGCAGTGACTAACATGTTTTGCTTGTTGTGACACCTCAAAAACAAAAGAGGCTAAGGGGCTTTTATTGGAAACATAGTACTTTATTTCCAGGTACACGACGATGGAAGGTGCCGTGGCTCCCGAGTTGAGCGTTCCTCATTCACTCCATGAACTGTCATCTTTTCTCACGATCGCGTCACACACTTTCTATTACCTATCGTGACACAGTCTTTATTTTTTACCATACATAGACATACTCTGTTTGAGTGCGAGGCGCCTAAACTCGTCAAACTTCCAACGTGTTGACATTTCCATAATTGACGTGACGAGCCAAGATGCACCGTCTAATCTTTATCTTCTACTAAAAAGCTGTACGGATTTACCTCAAACCAAAAGTGATGAACCCCTCTGGATAATTCAGAGTCTTCAGTGAAGCTAACGTTTATGTTTTGGAAACATCTCACTTCAGCACGGAGGTTCAATGGCCTTTGCAGAGTGTTAAACAGCCAGCACATATGTAAAAGGGCGGATCAAATCAAAGTCGGGTCAGCGTCGCTTTGCTTGCGCATCCGTCATCGTCTATCCGTCGGCAACCTAATGAGAATTAACACCTCAAAAATCAGCACGGCATTTCCATAAGTTAATCAGGATTGAAAATGACTGATGGCTCTAAAGGCACTACTAAAAATACTGAGCGGCCCACGGGCCTGCCTTTGATCCCCGAGCTCAAATTCAATTGATTTGAACACTTCCAGACAGCTTCTTCTGTGTCCTTCAGATCCCAAGCGATGGTTTCACCAGGCGCTCGTGGCGCAGCTCAGCCCGGAGCCATCTGGACAGATCCCCCCGCTTTCTTGATCCGGCATTTCCTTCTCAACAAATACAAATAAGCAAGGAGTGAGGTTGTCCGAATGAGTCTCAGTTCAAATCTGTTAAGGGGTGAGTCACGTGATCTAACAGTCTTGCATTCTGTACAGACCGTAGGTCGTAACATTCGGCCTAGGCAGTTAGCAAGTAAGTTTCATTTACTGTTCAACTACAAGCCCAATTCCAATGAAGTTGGGACGTTGCGTTAAACATAAATACAAACAGAATACAATGGTTTCAAAATCCTGTTTGCCCTATATTTCATTGAATGCACTACAAAGACAAGATAATTCATGTTCAAACTGATCAACTTGATTGTTTTTAGCAAATAATCATGAACTTGGAATTTGATGGCTGCAACACGTTCCAAAAAAGCTGGGACAGACAGGCTCATGTTTCGCACTGTGTTACGTCACCTTTTCTTTTGACAACATTCAATTCTTTTTTTGACAATTTTCTTTTGACAACATTCAACATTCAATTCATGTTTCGCACTGTGTTACGTCACCTTTTCTTTTGACAACATTCAATAAACGTTTGGGAACTGAGGACACGAATTGTTGAAGCTTTGCAGGTGGAATTCTTTCCCATTCTTGCTCGACGTACAGCTCCAACTGTTCAACAGTCCGGGGTCTCCGTTGTCCTATTTTAGGCTTCATAATGCGCCGCATATTTTTGAACACAACGTCCCAACTTCATTGGAATTGGGCTTGTAGTAGAGCATAGACCGGCCAAGACCAGCCAAGGGCAAACAATCCGAACTTGGATCAGCTCCCTTGCTATATTGCATATGTTGGGAACTAGGCAGCGTGGATTGAGAGTTTAAGGAATAGCGAGGAAAATAAATGCCCAATGTTGTCCTAACAAGAGAGGAAATATGCGTTTTTTCTGTACCTATGCAACAGATCCTCATGATTAAAAAAAAAAAAAAAAAAAGAAAAACCAGGAATAAACGAGAAAATCCTCCCCTCCACTTCCAAAAGCTGATATTGGTCCAATTTGGATTTTGATTTGCTATTGGTGGACCCCCACAATTCATTGGGCGAAAAAAATACTAATAATTGAAGCCTATTAATATTGCATTGAAAAAAATAAAAAAATAAAACCAATTTTAAACCCCCCAAATTCTTGAATACGCGGGGGTGGACTGCCAACAGAGGTGGGTCGAGTACCCAAATACTGTACTCAAGTTAAGTGTACTGTTACTTGACAATAATGTGACTGAAGTAAAAGTAAAATGTATTCCACCCAAAAAATGACTTGAGTCAGAGTAAAAAGTACACAGTGAAAAAAAACTACTCAAGTACTGAGTAAATGGTGAGTAACTTGCATGAACCTCAATCAAATAAAAATAACCTTCTTAACATGAATACTTGAGTACAAGTCAAAAGTATTCAGCACTAAAACTACTTTGACAAGTACGATATATCTAAAATGCTACTTGAGTAAATGGAGCGCGGTGCTGACTGACTGCCAACAAGCGTTTTTGCGATTGGTTCCCCCCACCCAAAAAACAGTGACGAAGTGAATCTGCGGGTGGCACACCATGAGTGCGCGTGGGTCCATTGTATTCCAATAAATATTGTGGGTAGGAGAATCTCGCCCTTAATAATCTGAAGTGGTGGTTTGATGCCAGCGTCGTAGAACAGACGAATGGCGCACGTAGGATCGCTGTAGCTCAACTTTCCACGAGCGAACGTTCGACTTCTCTGGGGTCGGTCTGAACTCAGTGAGAGTTGGAATTGTTGTTTGTCTTCATGTGCCGTATGATTGACCGGCGGGCGGGCGGGCGGCCCAGGGTGTAATTTGCATTTCGCCCAAAGTCAACTGGGATACGGAGAACAGACAATTGATGGACGGATGGTATGGGAGAATGTCTTTCGACGTTCGGAACTTCTATTTCGATGTCAGCGTCATATTGAAGCGAGTATCTAACTGTGAGGTTTAGCTCAACTTCCCAAAGCTAATCCAATGTTATTCTTCTTTAGTCAGAAAAATAATCAAGACTCCACTCAGTGATGGTGTGAATGTGGCTGCGAACGGTTTCATGTTTTGAGGTTGCGGGCGGCCCGCAATGAACTAGTTTAATTTCAAAATAGATCTCCACTGTAATTATGACTTTACGACAAGATTAGCCACGGCCAGCGGTAGACTCTGGAACATTCCGACTTAGCTACAAATTCGGGTTATGTCATTGCCGTAGGAACGAAACCCTGTTGTAAACCGAAGACCTCCTGTACAGTTAGACAAGGCGACTTGCCGAGAATAGCGAGTGTTTGAAGCCTCCCCGCAATGTTCTTCAATTGCCTGTAGATGCCACAAGATGGCGGCACTTTGTTCGATTAGACAAGGCTATGGCACGATGAAATAAAACTCGTCCCCTCACTTCAGAATTGTTCCTTGACCCCAAGATGGCACAAGATGGTACCAAAGCAATGTTTTAGGTACATTATTAGGTGAATTTTAATTACATACGATATGTCGACTAGTCAGATTTTCGAATGCTGAACCGCGACCACGCAGTGGTTTACTGTTTGTTTGTTGCTGCAGTTTTGTGGCTAGCACATGTGGCATCAACATGGTACACAAACAACAAATTGACTCTATCCTCGGCAGAGTCCAACCATCCGACCAACCGCAGCCGGCCGGCCAGCCGAGATGCCGTCACTGCAACAGTTCACCCTCCAGGGCCAACGCGCTGGCTATTTCTTAGCCTGGCCATACTGTCGCAAGCCCAAAGCAGCTGTTCTTCATCCTGTGGCTGACACTCACATCTGGTGTCAAGGCTGCCAACAGGCCCGACAACAAAGACTCCATATCGCTGAGCCAGTAGCGAGGACAGCCCTGCTTACATAGAGTCATTTCAATATAGCCAAAGGGGAACGTTGACCTCCATCATTCTCCGGGCTGAGCACCTGTCCGCCGCGTATCTGAGGGCGCTCCCCCCACGCTAAAAGGTGAAACAATATATTTCTTTTTACAGCAGAGCTTAAGGTCTCCTCGACCGTGCCTCCGACACTAAATTACTCCGCACGGCATCACCCGGGCTCCCATTAGCCGTTTCAATCTGGCTGCCTTCAGCATGACGGGCCCCGCGGCCACTGAGGATGGTAATGATGGTGTGTACTCTCCACGCCATACGTCCCCCTTCACCTCAATCAGATACATACCACCCTGGTATTCAACATCGGTCGCGGTAGCTTTGTGCGGACTCGGCGTGCACTGTATTGACTTCTGACGGAGGGTGGGGGGTTGTCTTGGAGAGGCAATCCTCGAATCTTTGACGCCCCCCGCTTTCAGTCTCCGAGCAGACACCCCCATCCATTAGCGACGGAGAGGGGCGGACAACCTGTAAATTATAGACGAGCCCCACCGAGTGAACAAAGGCGCGGCCATTCTGTATTCAACCGCTGCATCTGCATTCCTCTGTGGACATTTCGGGAAGAAATACGACAACATTTGGTTTAATAGGAGAACAAGAACTACTAAAGGCATGAACCTTCCTGCTTAAAGGACACTTATTGCGCCATTTCAAACAGTTTGCTGACATTCTTACCTTAAAATACACAAATGATAAAAAAAAAAAAAACGACTGCAATCTTAAGATCCAAACACTGATTGAAATCACTCGGTTTGGTGGTAGCGGTTCTGTTTCGTATGGCTCTTGGTACCATGACGACTGGGGCAAAAACTAGGGTGTTGCGTCAAGACTACTGGACAGCTAGTGACTATTTTCCTTTTTTTCTTTTTCGGAAAAAGTGAATAGCAACAAATCTCGTGACTTTTGGAGGCTCTGAGATGTTGTTCACTCCGCCCTGTCCAGACTGCACATTGGAAGCACATTCATGTGACTCCATCCAGTAAATCAATCAAACGCATTTTTCGTCCTGGAGGCAGAACTGATCACCAAGCCACCCAATTACACTCAACATAAAATCCCTCCCCCCCAACCCACATCGCGTCGACAATTTAGCAAAACATTTGAGTATGTTGCGCTAATTCAAGCTAACACAGAATGTGCTTAGATTGAGTTTTTTTTTTTTGGGGGGGGGGGGGGGGGGGGTGAATCAAGGAAACAAATGTAACAGGAGGGTTTTAAACAGCAGACAGTTAGCGCTGCCCTTAGCGTGCCAGAAGATAGATCGGTCCCCGTTTATGAGAACAATGAGTCCGAATCATCCGCTCAGAGAAAACGAATGGTGATAATTAACATTTGCGCTCTCTCAGCATCTTTTCCCATTAAAGTCGCATTAACGAAAGCGGCAGATAAAGACATGAAATATTCCCCGTCACCCTCAATTCTCATTTCCAGAAGGAGGCGATTCTTAGAAGGTGTCCATTACCGATGATCCTATTTTTTCGGGTATGCGGTCCAGATGATGAGATTGAGCGCTATAGGCTAAAGCCGGTGTCTGGTTCTGAGTGTCCACCGGGTTTAGTCCCAGACTGTGACCGATAGATTGTCTCCAAAGAGAAAATTGAATTCAGGATGAGGCAAAAAAGTGAGAAGCTTTTCAAAGGTAACACAGCATGACGCCTCCTCACGGCACTTCAGCTTTGTAGTCTTTCTTTCCACGCTCATCCATGAACGGCGTGACCAGCCGGGTGAAGGTACGTTGCGAGGCCTCCCGCTCGAAATGAGATGCCTTTACACCCGCCTGTATTCCCCTTAGATGGGCTTCTGTGTAATCCTCAAACAGTGTGTACGTGTTCATCCATTAGCAACCTGGCCTGGAGGCCTTTCCGCCGCAGCCCCCCAAACGGGTTAATATTATATTGGTGGAGACATTTCTTATTTATTGAAAGGCAGTCTAGCATGAAAGAGTGTTTGCGGGGCAGACCCAGTGAATTACCTGACCCCGTCTTAGCCTTCCATCACATCACGGAGGCCCCGCCGATAGCTACCTGGAGAGACGGCGGCTTTCCTAAGCCTCCGTCCGCCTGCTAACAAACAAAAAGCTAACCTGATTATTTACAGGTTTCCAGCGCTGGATGGCATGGCAAAATGCAGCTACAGTGGCCGTTTTTCCTCCGTCCCATCGTTGCGGCTTGTCTGGGTGCATTTGACACGCACGCTTTTCCAATTTAGAAACATTATCAAATGTCATCTGGGCCCACAATGTGAAAGAGCTCATTTTAAAAAAAATTAAGCAAAAGCGAATTATTTTAATTGTACAAAAAAAATTGAAACTGATAAAAGATATTTTTGTGAAAAAAAAGTCAATTATTTGAAAAAGAAAAACATGAGGCCGAGAGATAAAGTTTCATTGCGTCAACGCCACATGCTTTGTTTTTTTCGTAGTGTCACCCGCTGTATTTTTAATAATCAAAAAACGAATATCAAAAAAGAATACAACGCAAATTCATGAAATGAAAACGTGATATTTGCTCAACGACAGTCCATGTGACGCTCCCGATGTTTAATCGTCAAAATATACATAAACAATTTGTTTTCATTCTCTTTAAAAAAACAATAAATAAGAAGATGAAAAATAAGGCTAGCAGAATCCAGTTTTCCAAATGAAAGAAAAGGTCAATTTGACTAGCAATGTTCATGGGCCAATGTGACCTAAATGACTCAAAATTGTTTTGAATGATTTCAGAAAAAACATGTTTTTGGACGTGACCTTTGATTGAAGGGTCATTGTCGTGCCACAGCCGCTCAATGACAAGAAGCACTTCATGGGACAAGAGCGAAATCGGGAAGGAGGAGGACAAAGGGGGCGACGAGGCAGGAAGTAATCAGGAAACCAAACACACTGATGAGCAAGTAGCATTTGAGAGCGCGTTATCATAAGTGTGCAAAAAGTGGGCTTACTAAAAGCCTCCGCGGAGACCATTTTGTCGAGAGTGCGAACTCACCGCTGCCGCCGGAGCGTCGTAGTGTGAATGGAACATTTCCTTTCTTGCCCTTCCAAAAACCCCTTCACCTTCATCGGAACCCAAGTTTGGAGCGGTCACAATTTATGATTTGGATACCCAAGTTGCTATTTTTCTTCCTTTCGGACTGATCGAATTCTGAAAAGTAGGCTTTGACAACAGCGCCGCTGTGGTGTAGCTGTTCCATTCAAACAACGACGGTTACGGCGTTGGTGACTAAAACCCGTTTACCCTGATCAGCACAATGAATTTGATCCTTGCCAAAATGTTCTGTGCATTCATTTTGCAGAAGTTTAACGGCAAACTAATTAGCCAATGACCGGCGAGATGGAAAGTGCAAGTGGTCCGCTTCTATTAGCTTCTATTGTAAAAAAACGGTGGACGACTGGTTCGAGCGTCCGCCTCGCAGTTCTGAGGACCGGGGTTCAATCCCCGGCCCCGCCTGTGCGGAGTTTGCATGTTCTCCCCTTGCCTGGGTGGCTTTTCCCCAGGTACTCTGGTTTTCTCCCACATCCCAAAAACGCCCGTGCTAGGTTGATTGAAGACTCTAAATTGCCCGTAGGTGTGAATGTGAGTGCGAATGGTTGTTTGTTTGTTTGTATGTGCCCTGCGATTGGCTGGCGACCGGTTCAGGGTGTATCCCGGTTCCTGCCCGCAGTTAGCAGTTCCGTGCCCCGTGTGAGGATAAGCGGTACGGAAAATGGATGGATGGATGTAAAATGAATGCTGTATAGGTCAAATATAGGTCATTCAAAATGCTCGTTCTTCCAAAATAAAACCAATTTACCAATCAACTTAGATGTAACATACAGTACATGCGTATCTTCACTATCACCTTAACAACTCCCTGTTTAAGGATGGTTCTCAATAGGGTTGCGGTCACGGGATGAAGGTCAGCCGGTTAGGGTTAGGCTTATTTGGTTGGCTAATGATGAAACCTTCCTGAGATCGATATCACTGATCTGAAAAGGTGGAAAAACATCCATCCTTCCATTTTCTACAAGCCCTCTCCGTGGTTGAGTTTGAAAAGATGGAACCTATCCCAGCCAGTGATGTCAGTAACTTCTTATTCTAATACGAGCACAACTTAACACGTTCATTTTTCCAAATCACAAGTCAGAATAACGTTACTTATCCTAGGTACTGTACGTCTACATCGTGACGAGCATGAGTCGCCCGAGCAAAGTCGAGGCGCTTCGATTCGCTGCTGTCGAATTGCTTTAATGAGCAATCAGCAGAGAGGCAAACGGGCGACTCAATCCGTTGGTAATTCATTAAGTAACACGATGGAAACGAGCGCGAGGTCGCGACACCAAAGTTACCCGAGAGTCAGAGTTCAACCAAAAATTCAGTTGCAAGCCGACAGGACGGGCAAACACAAACAAGTGAACAGTCATTTTGCAGGTGCTATTTTGTAGCTCGGATGATGTCATGCGGTGACGCAGTTTTGCAAGTTAAGCCTTTCACGGTGTCGGTTGGGATACGCTTATTGTTTCATTCAAGCACAAACTACAGTTTCCAATGGAAAAGCGGAGTGCCCTGGCCAACGTCTATATTATCTATATTGTAATCGTGCATTTGGAATGTAACTTATTGTAAAATATAAAACGCATACTGTATGTAATGTATTCGTTTGGATCTCGATTGCTAGCTTTTGTTGTTTTGTTTTTTTGGTGATACAACCCGACATTTTGGATTGGCCGTCACATCTGCAACGTCGCGACTCCGTTCGCCTGCGATTCAAATTGCAAATCACCGTACCGTCGACTCCTTTTGTCTCCAAAATCGGCGTCGTCGAAGAAAGAAAAACAGCTCCGGGAGCGCTTTCGCACTAATTAGGAGCGGTTGAACTTCTACCTCGGGATATCCTGCTATCAAAGCACCACGGCAAGGTGGCGCTTTCTTCACTATTTGCGGCCATTCATTTGCAACGTTGATAGCAGAAAAGCGGGCATTATTAATCCACATTATTCATTCGCCTCTTCTGGCTAGTGCACAGACATTCGCACCCTCGTAATTGATTGCGCCGGTTCTTGGCTGATAAGGTATCGCCTCGCAGGAGAGGCGGGTTAGCAAGCGGGCGGCGTTTGAGCTAATGTCTTGGAGGTTGGTGGGGACAGGTGGGGGCGAGCGTGTAGCCCCTGACCCGTATATTTACACCCCTTTTGACAGAGCCGCAGGCCACAGTCAATAATGGAATATTCCGGCGGCGGGATAAGCGAAAGGAAGTGTGATATATTGATGGAATGTTAAGGAAAAAGGATGATGCTGTTTTATTGCAAATAGCAACGAGATGCAGCCCACTCATCAGAATGTGTGTGTGTGTGTGTGTGTGTGCCCGCTGTAGCGGGAGGATGCTATCATGTATATTTCATGAACGCCCTCAGTCTTTACGCCCGGCCTGCGGGTCGAACGCAAAACACGTTCATGCAGGTACACAACGTAACATCTGCTGCGGGAAGGTTTTTTTTAGTCCATCTACAACAAAAACCTTATCTATCAGATGAAGTGTGGCATCTTTTTATGGGTCAAAAGTAAGAAGCATATACATTGAGTCAGCTAAAATGTCATACATTTGTACAAAGTCGTGATTAAAAATAGGTTAGCTGAATGTTTGTTACCCAACGCATAGCAGCCACCAAGACGGGAAAAGTCTTGACAGCCATGAAATCAAATGATTACACATGGCAAATGTATAATTACATTAAATAAGGAAATGAAACAGAATGTTACAAATTAAATAACTGAATGTAATGAATGCGATTGAGTTCAATGAAATAACAAATACATACAATTAATTGTATTCAAAACTACATTTTATACAAAACAATAACCAAACAAAATGAATTCACTAAACAAAACCCAATGTCTACATTTTAATTCAATAACTCAAAAAGATGAATGCAATTAAATGTAATATTTAGATCAAACTTGGATGAACGAACCTCAATACAGTCGCAAAATGAATCAAATCAAATTTAAGAGTTCTAACATGAGATGAAATTAAATACCTAAACAAAACAATCAATCAAAAAAATAGATATGATATATGATTTCATATTTGGTCCGTCCGCCACTGCGCAAAGTATCCAAAATTGTTTTGCCGTTCTTTCTAAACGGACAGAAATGGATTAAAATGTAGCTCCAGGTCAATAAAACTTCGACTTAGGCTCAGTTGACAAAGCGCTTATGATATTAAAGCCTCGCAAGCGCGCTCCCCTGGCTCATCAACACGCAATCACAGCAAATGGGGAAATCGGTGGTGATGATGCGACAACGCGGGACACACCGTGAGCCAGCGAGGAAGGAAGCACAAGTATACACACCCCCACACCTTGATCAAGTGGTTCAATCCGAAGCCTTCGAGCAAAATGGGTCACCGTGAATTATTCACCATGATCAATATTGACACAAGCTTCACGTTTTATCGCACTAAATCTTTCACGATGTCGCCGGGCGCCGCCGACATGGAATAACGCCACACACAATTACTGGAATTCATTCCACTGGACTCGTTATGAATGCTTGCACACGCACGCACGCACGCACCCACGAAAACCATAAACAAAGATTGTAAACGAAGGAGAGGAAATTTGGACAGGAACTTGAATGGCATACCTCCGCCAAGGCTGTAAAAAAGATCCACCTTCAGAGAATACCACCTCGGACAATAAAGGCCACAATATTTACACATTTTTCGAAATCTCTAGATATATTATACACAGTATGAATAAATAAAGACAATCACATTGATTTCATTCATTAAAAAAAATGAAATGAATCTCATCAAATACCTAAAATGAACAAAGGTAATACAACTTTATTTTACTAATTCAATAACTCAATACAACACAATTAATTCAATTAAGTTCATAAAAAGTTCCTAAAAATATATAAATTAACTCAATAATGCTTAAATTAGAACATTTAAAATTTTCTAAATTAACTTCATTATTGAATTCAAACTTGAAGTAACTCTCGGGTCATAAATTCAATTCAATAACTAAAGAAACTAAATGTACTCAATGAAATAAAATTGAATGAAATAACTAAAAAAAAAAAAATGTACTCAATGAAATAACAAAATTAAACGAATGAAATTCAATCACTAAATAAAACAAAAATAATTTAATAACTAAATATCTTATTTTAATGAATTAAGTTAAGTAAAAAAAATAGAATAAAATAACACAACATTTGTGAAATTAAATAAGCGGCAATTGTCGATGAATCGATTAATTGTTGTACTTCGAATGAAAATACGATACTTCTTTTCAAAATGTTTGAAATGACTCCATTTGAATGATTAGCTCGATTTATTTTTTTGTGTCTCCTTCCTTTTATGGAACCTTGACATTCCTAAACCCGACGGAGGCAAGAGGATTGTCAGCATTTAATAAAAACAAATGAGCATTCGGTGCGAAATTTCTTCTCGCCAGCTGACATACGGCTCGCCATTTTTTTCCCGCCTTACCTGCTCGGAATGAATAAAGGAGTCAAAGCGTTGCGTTTAATGGGACTCGACACGACGGGCGGGGTGGGGGGGAACTTGGCGACGCCAGAGACAACGCTAACGCAAATTAGCCGATAATTACATTTTTATTTCATTAGGGGAAAGCGCGGAGTAATAACTGGCGCAGTCGGACCGCCGTCTACGTCCCTATGAACTAGCGAGAGGGGCTTGCGGACGCCACGGGAAAACGTTCGCATGCGATCGCAAAGACGGGATGTAGTTGGAGTCCACGCAATAAAGTAGTCACCTGGCCACAGGTGCATATGTGCGTGTAGCGTTGAATCCGGCAAATTTAGCCTGCGGCTGCCGAGGCTTCGTGCTCACCGATCCGGGTAATTGCCTCGTCCATCTGACCCCCACCCACAAACACACGCATACGCACACACACGATTCCACCACAAGCCTCACAATGTCACAACAGCTATGCCAACGTCTGACATCAAGTAGCACCTAAAAAATATTTAGCTCTCCAAGTAGCACCCTCATGAGCAACTTTAAAAATGCAGAAGCGGTAATCCAAAACTAGACAGAGGTTTTAGTCCAAAAAGTCCCAAATCGGTACTAAACACTGCATCGTTCAAGATTTTACAGACATGTATGATGCAATGAAGCCAACGATGAGTTGACGAAGAAGTGCAATCGGTAAAAATGAGTACGCAAATGTACCTTTCACGACGGACCAGTTTCTTCTACACTGAAGCATTACATTTTTCCATTTTTAACAAAGCAGGCTCACTCAAATGTTTCGAAGCTATTTTCACTTTTCCTTGTCGAGAAAATATCCAGACAATCTTGAGGCGACAAAGTGCCACACGGCTCCAACATAGTGCCACATCGAGACATTTCTCATTCACTCATGCGTGAATACATTTGTTCTCCAGCTACAGTATTTTCAACACTTTCAATTGGTTCATAATTCATAGATATAAAGCAAGAATATTTAGAATTATTTCAAGAGTTTGCAGGAGTTTAATAATTAAAAAAAAAAAACGACACATCTCAAAGATCCTCCCACATCCCAAAAACATGCATGAATTGGAGACTCTAAATTGCCCGTAGGCATGACTGTGAGTGCGAATGGTTGTTTGTTCCTATGTGCCCTGCGATTGGCTGGCAACCGGTTGAGGGTGTACCCCGCCTCCTGCCCGATGACAGCTGGGATAGGCTCCAGCACGCCCGCGACCCGCGTGAGGAGAAGCGGCTCAGAAAATGGATGGATGGATGGACATCTCAAAGAAGAAAGCAACAAAGAGGAAGCCCAATGGTTATGTCATATTTTTTTAAGCTACCAAAAAAACTGTGCTTGAATTAAGATTCAATTAAAATGTCATGCACTTCCGTAAAAAAAAAATAAAAATAGCACAATAGATGTTTACAAATGTTCTAAAAGATCAAATGTCAATGTTTTGCACTTCAAAGTTAAATACAACAGAAAGGTACTTAACGAATGTGTTTGGACTGGGTTATACAAAGCATTGAATTCTTTTTTTTGGGAGACTCACTCGTAGAGGTAACGACACGACTTTTCCTGAGGCTACGAGAAACCCGTCGTACCCTGATCGCAAAGCGACGCAAGCGAGACCAAGTCTCATTTTGAGAGGAGGAGGCGGCTGCTGTCAATCAGTGGCAGATGTCCAGGTGTTTGGAAAGGCTTTCTTCCTTTCACCTGAGCCGCGGGAGACAGTTGCCTTCTGTTTGCGTTTTCCACGCGCGAGCCCACGGGGGCCCCGTTGCGCCGTCTTCATTTCATTCCCCACTTTGGACGGGATCGGACATCTTTCGAGCGGGAAAATAAGACGAGCAAACCGCAACGGTGGGGGTTTCTCTTCTTTTCTTTTACAAATGATTTCAAATGAGGGAAAAGCAAAGTCTGTCAGCTGTGAAATTACAGCTTCTCTCTTGTTTCTACAGAAAGAGAGCGAGAGCAGGAGAAGACGACGGGAGGGCTCAGCATGGCTCCCGTCGTGGTTTGTCCGCGGCAATCTCACCGAGGTTGATTGCGTGCGCCCCGCCCCCGCACGACGCCGGCCGCCGAGGCCATCGGAGGGTCACGACCTTCTCCTCCGGTCTCACCTCGGGGGCCACGTGACTCAAAATGACTCCCTTTTCATTTAGTAGCGCAGACAGCTTTCTGCGATTACTGTCGATTACCTCTGGCAAGAGTGAAAGTGAGACGTATTCTGTTGTCGGTTATGTTGCTTTGAAATAAGTCAACATTTGACAGCGGTGTCCTGTCTGGCAATTTCAAATTCCACTTTTACAGTCATTCATTTTCTTAGTTTGGGATTTGAATGTTTTTTTTATTGTTAAAAATGGCACCGCTTTGAGATACATTTGCTTAATTGGACTGCCACAAATAAAAAAAAAAATTTTTTAATTTTAATTTTTTTTTTTTTTTTGCTAGCGCTGACACCTCGGCCAAGCGTTACGGGTTAGGGTTATGCTGCTCTCCACATTTTCTTTTGCTTTTTTTTCAAATACAACATAAATAAAATGTGAATACCTAAAACTCTAAACATGAAAACAATTTGGAGACACACGCTTTTCATGAGGGTTAGATAGGACAGGACAGATATATAACATTATAAAATATGCGCCCTACGTAGTAGCCGAGAATGACTTTTGGAAATCAAATTGATATGACTTCTATTATGCAGAAGCGGCTGCTCACAGCTGGGTTTTTATAGCAATACTAAATATTGCGAGCGCTCCACACCTGCTCGTATGTCCCGTTCTCATTCCATCCCCATCGCCATCGTGAGCTGGACTGGACTGGACTGGACTGGACTGGACGAGGGGGATCAATGCCGGGGGAAACAGCCTCATAATGATGAAACATTTGGTGTCATCCAGCTTGCTCCTGGATATTTATCACATGGGGAGCGTGGAGGCGCTGCCAATAGTTGCCTCTTTGCCTGACCTGGCTGGGAGGAGGAAGGAGGAGAAGCAGGAGGAAGAGGAGGGCTGCTGGAGTGCAAATGCGCCTCCAGCTGGAGGCCTGACGGTGGCGCTCTCTGGGGCATTCATCCAGAAGAGGATGGATACGCTGACACTGATTCTGGAGCTGTTGTTCCTGCAGCTTTTTACAGGCTACGGTTGAGCGGTCTATGCAATTGCTACGCCTCAAACTCAACACGTTTACGATTTTTGGGTACACTGAGGGCGCACTGTAGTCAACGCTTTTTATTTCATTGCTACAAAAGGCGGACTCTCTGACCATGTCTGGTGGTCTCCAGGGGACTGCGAGACAAGACCTTTTGGTCTGTTACGCCCGTGGTTTTACGTCGAAAGACGGTGAATTCGCCGCTCGACTTCAATCCCCAAATCCCACGTCGATGCCTTAAACCAAAGCGGCTCGGACGGGAAGTTTGAAAAGGCTTTGTGGCCGATCTCGTCTTAGGTCGCGTGAGACGTCATTACCGCGGCAACACGCCGTCCGCAGAGAAAGTGTGCGGCAAAGCTGTCGATCTATCTGACCTGTCTCTCGAGAAAAAACATATAGAATAATCTCAATGACTCAAAAAGTCGGCCGTTTTGCTTTGAAGTAGCCATTTTGGGTGAATTCCGAGCAAATCGCAACATAACAAACTCGTACCAGGAAATTCAGAAACGGCTATACGAGACAGATGGGCGGCGCTCCTACTGCGGATGGAGCATGGCATTAAAGGTTGATGATCATTTTGAGAATCTGCGAGGGTAAGAGGGCCGGTTTGTCGCTTGAATTTTCATCGCCTTCGTTCGTCTGTCTCCCTTGTAACCGGGGAAAGTAGGCCCCCCACCCCGCAGCATTGATTCCTTTGCGTTCTGCCCGCTGCGTCGCTGTAAACGGCACGCGGACATGGCACTAATGGACACGAGGCCGCTATCCAGGAATGCGGAGCATAAGCAGATATCGGGACCCCGAGCAGGGGGTGGTTGGGAGCAATTAAGTGTGCGTCGCTGGGAGAAGCGCAGGTGTGTGCGCTGGTGATAAGGACAGCGGTGCAGCCATTACTCATCCGGCGGCCACAACAGCAAATAGACTGCCAGCGGATGACGGCTCGGCTCTGGCGGCCCGCTTAAGCTTTTTGCTTTTTTTTTTCCCTTTAGCCGGAGAGGAGAGTGTGTGGCGGAACAGAGTGGATAAGGGATAGATAGCAATGAAAAGTGCATTTCATCATGCCGGAATAGACAGGAGGGGGGGGTGACGGTTGCGTAGGCAACATTGGCGAGGGAAGCGGAAAAGATGCGGTCTGTTTGCTTGATTGCGTCTGGCTTAGGACCACTTTAGTAGAAGATACGGTGGACTCTAAAAATTCAAGGAAATCGTAATCCAAAACAATTGGGAAGCCAAACAAAAACTGGGTGAGACGAGATCAAGCAAATTTCCTTTGGATCCTCGGAAGTCAAACGGTTGGGAAGACAAACAACGGAGACTTACAATCCAAAGGTTAAACAAGAACTCGGAATCTGAAGAAAATAGTCTCATATTATTCAAGAAAACGTTTTTGGGGGCATTTTCTGTCACCCTCGGAGTGACAGAAAATGGCTCAGCGGTGGAACATCATCAACTTTGAATTTACTCATCAAAAGTTGAACCCAAATGCAGATTAAAGAGTGCGATCGAGTAGCTCGGTGTGAGTTGATATAAGGGTTAGTCTAAAGTCTAACTCTGATATCAAATATAATCCACAAATCATACGAGATTCCATGTCAAAAATGTTGACTCCATTCCCCACCACTGGTCAATACGAGCTGCAAATAAAGTAAAATCCCTTTGAGTGTATTCCCGTGGGACTTTGACAGCGGTCCTGCTGATGTGCTGATATTCTACTTCATCAATAAGATCCAGTGGTTCATCTGCAGTCACAGCATCGGTGTGCCCCCGAGCTTCTTCGCGGCGACGTTCCGACCGTCGGCACAGCGCCACCGGCCCACGACGGGGGCGAAGGACATCCTGTCTTGCCTGTCTACCCGGGCGGCGACTGGGCGCGACGAGCAGATGCGCGCCGCTCGGCGTGTCGCGGCATGCATATGGATCTGCGGGTTCAAGCACTTGACAAGGGATTGAGACCTGCGACGGTATTGGCGGCGCTCCGGGACTGCGGGAAAAGGGCATCTCTCGGCGGAGACAAACTCATTGTCATCTTTGACATTTGTCTGCCTCGAGTCGGCGTGCCACCTTTTCACGTCGCCCAGTAAAGCCGCCTCGCGTGTCGCAATTACATGATGCATGGGCTCGGGACGCGCTGGTAATCAGGAACAAAGGAGCTCGGTTGTCACTCGGTTGAGTGCAGACCCCCACCGAGAAAGGTAATCCTGGACCCGCAACCTCGCGCAGATTTGTTTGTGGAACTGATCGTTACATGGACTAGAGCGCTTTTCCTCATTCATTAGGGTCACGCTTAACTGGAGCCTTTTTTCGAGTCGCTTCACTTGAGGAGCACGTTCTTGGATGTGTGAAGCACGAGGAAAGCTTGAGTCGAGATTCCAACCCAGAGTCTAGTAGGGCGCTGTCGAGCTGCCCTACTAAAATAGCCATCAATAATCTTCCCGTACGGAACCGAAGAAATGTGTTTTTCCAAATATTGCAAGAAAGGAGAAGGCTTGAGCTGATATTCAAACCCAGAACCTCTCGCCTGTAAGGCAGACGTGCTCACCAATACGCCACCATTCTGCCAAGCGGAAAGCAGTGCAGCACTTTTTGTGTCATCTCTAAGTACTGACTACCAATGTAATGGAGATCGGTTGTAATCCCCCCAACAGACAAACAAAGGAACAAACAGCGAAAGACAAAAACAGATCCTCCTAAGCAGAATCTATTTCAGCGTTTAGACCAAAACGTCCTTTCCGTTACCGCGTTTCTTCGACGCAAAAAAACAGCTCACGGATGCAGTTCTTTATAGCCCCGCGCACATGGCTCAGAAAGCCCACGCCAGGTTGTCGCAGTTCAGTCGCAGGCAAGGAAGAAGTCATAACTGCCTCATTTGACTGAGAGCTGCGGAGGCATCGCTGAAGTTATAATTCAAGGCAGAAAACAAACGTGGCGCCGTTAAAATACCCGAACGGGATATTCTCGGACGACTTGCGCAGACGACGACAAGCAGTGCAAACAAGGAGCACAGGGAAGCGCTGGCTGACACCTCGGCAGGACCATCCCAAACACCCTCCCCGCACCCACCGATCGCCAACCCGTCACCTGCTTGGCACCCCCCTCGGTTTAATTAGCTGCCGGTAATCAAACGGCGTGCAGATTAAGACCCCCTAAAATACTGTCGGCAGATGATAAATCCTCAGGAGAGACAAAGGCCTCACTGAGCGAAACAAAATGCTGAAACTGTTTATTATGTTGGCTTGCGGGTGTAGATTGGAAGAGAAAGACGGGGGCTGGGGGTTTGGGTAGGGGCTTATCACCATTACCCAAAAAAAAAGGACTACCATAATTAGAACAAATCCACGATGCATTGACACAAGCACGCACGTTATAAGCAAAGTGCATACAGTATAGCTTGCCGAGTGTTCTGTGGGTTTCAAATTAGTCCTTGATGTCGAGGTTAGGGTTTCTTATTAAATACTCAGGTCAGGCTTAAGGTTTCATATGGAGAAATCAAATGTATGTTTCGAGCTCGGGTTACGGTTTCCAATAAAGGGTTGGGGTTTCGAGTTAGGGTTTGAAGTCAAGGTCGTGTTTCAAATTAGGGATTGAAGCCTGGGTAAGACTTTGAAACAAAGACAATTTGGACATTTTTGTATTTTTTGGTATTCTTGGGGACATCGCCAATTACTGGCCGGACATGAATATTCCAGCGTCCAGTTTTTACTATGTTGCTGCTGCAGTTTATAAAGCGGGCATCCAATACGCTCGCTTATCAGAACTTCCTGAAAAATTCATATCCATTAAGACAAAGATTTGCTTACACGTCCACTAAAAGAAAAAAAAACAACTCATCAATACAGAGGTTCTCCTTGGTAACGATCGGCACTTGGTGGTTTTTACTTTGCATTAACTCAGTGGCGCTGAATGAGAAAGTCCTTCCCGCCTTTGTAATTACGCTTTCAAAAACGCAGCCGACTCGCCCTAGTTGCCTGGCGCGGCACGATGCGTGCAGACAGCGCCCGGAGACACGCCGGCATAGTCAGCAAGCTTCTCCGCAGATCCAGCACCGCTAACGGGCCTACAACCCCCATACTGCCCCCCTTCGCATCGGAACCCTCCGTGCAAAACCCCAATTTTGAATACGTGCAAAGAAAAGACACTGAAACATCCGTTCATCTTGCTTTGGGCTTCCCGACAATGACCCCAATTTTCCTCCCACACAAGGCGCAGCACGCAAAGGGTGATCCCGAGGAAAAGCCCCGTTACATATTTTGACGTAAGACCCAAATACGACTCGCCATTAAAAAAAAAAACACAAAACAAAACAAACAAGCACAAAAAAACACAAGTCTATCCGCTGAAGCCCTCGCCCAACAACAGCGGAGGTCAATACAAAAAAAATGGACGGCATTGATTGCCCTGCCCGGTCTGTCCGTCAGAGTCTGTAAGCTAGAGACGGAATTGAGTGGGGGCTCTCGGGATATATCGGTTGATGACCGGAGGGAATCGAATGAACTGCCAGAGTCCTTGAGATGGCCGCATAATGAAGTGCTGCGTGGCAACGCCCATCGATTGGTCAAATATTCTCTGTTGATTTATGTAGAATATTTGAAGTACCTTGACTCCACGTTGGGAGAGCAGACTGAGGAGTAACGCTCTATCGTAGATTAGCTCTATCCCAATTGTGGTTGCAGTTGAAGGATGTTGTCACAATTCCTTCACAGCCTTTTTGGGGCTTTTAGGAGGATTCACCACTGGTATCCTTTACGGCGTTCGCTTTTGCACGTGAAACTGCTCAGTCCTTCAAATGTGGTCTTGTTTGGCATTTTATGGGGGGTGTACGCTGCTCCTTTCCTGCCCAGTCATCCATAATCGCTCCAAAAAGTTTGGGCGAAACACAACTACTGTCCTTAAAATGCAGCCCACAAATCAGGACTTCCACTGCTTAGTCCTTCAAGTGTAACCTTCTTTTATATGTTTTTTTGCGGTTCCGAGGCTACTAGTCACGAGCTGGTCATTTTCATGTTCTGGAGGATATAGCACTACTATCATTCGCTGCTAGCAAGATTGTGTGATTCCCACTTGTCAGTCCTTGGAATGCGCTCTTCTTTGTGTGACATCGCCCAGGCCTTCAAATGCAACCTCGTGTTTTGGGTAGATGCACTGCTACTACGTTTCAGACTCCCGTAGCCTTACTTTTAATGTGCCACTGTTCAGCCCTTGAAATGTGGCCTTGCTTTTTCCATTTTTATGGGGAATACCCCGCTACGGCCCTTCACGATCAAACAGTCCATAGGATTTAGTATGTGCCAATACTATGACCTCCTTGTTGTCCATTTTGGGGCGGGAGATAAGCCACGAATATCCTAGCCACCCTGAAACGCTACGATCCTTCAAATTGAATGACAAGCGTATATTTGTTTATTTCTCTCTCTGCGTAATACTTTACTGATCCGACTATCGAACGGCAGATGCGTCAAACCGCTCAAATTGAGCCACCGAGCATCAAAGTGTTACCGGTGAGCCACATCGCTGCGACTCTGAGAATCCCGCAGCCATTTTACAGACCCTCCATTACGTCTGCCAGTCTGTCTGCCTTTGGGAAAGAAGGCAAAACAAAAAATAACGTCTGCAGCCTCTCATCTCCTCCTCTTCCTCAGCATGTCGGCCTGTGTGTCTGTGAGGATTCATCATGCATCCTTAGGAGTCGATCAAGGGGAAAACACCCTCCCTCTTGCTCTGCCTCCTCCGGCTCTTCTTGCCCTCATCCAACATTAATGCTTCTTGTTTTTTTAATGAGGAAGTGAGTGTCCCTGTGCAGCATGTCCGTAGAGGGCTTGCAGCAATGAGCTGTACTAGTGCAAAAAGAAAAAAAGAAAAAAAACACATCCCCAGGCTCGTGAGGCTCAAATGCCAGCCTACCTTGGTAGGATGGAAGGAAGGGAAGGGGGTGGTGGTTGTTAGGCCTGCAGGAGAGTGCGTGCGTCCGGGGAGGGTGGGCGCGCCCTCTCGGTAAATATTGCCATGCCCTCAATCAGCCCGCGACGAGGAAAACAAGCCGACTGCAGCATTCTGAGCTCGCCGGCTCGGCCGTTAACACGAGAGGCGAGTCACGTTTGAATGCGAGCGAGCAAGGAGTGCTTCGTGGCATCGTTTTCTTATTGAGGGCTGTCGTTCTGTCTGAATGTGACGTTCACCCTCGTCACAATGCCAAGTGAACCGCTACACTAGCGATGCTCACGTAGTTGTGTTTCTGGGTTGCTAGTTCCAATGTAGTACTACAAGATGTGCGATGCATTTCTGTTCACGCGGGCGCGGCTGTTTCTCATTACTCCCCCTGCTATCTATGCGGCGGATCGTCTCGGCATTCACTCGCTCCTTGCAGCGTGTTTTTTTTTTTTTTAATATCCCAGATTTATGGTTTAATAAGCACCCGTTCGCTCTCTGGAGAGCGTCGCTGGTTTGCGCACGGGCAATGAGGCCAAGCCAAAGCGAACACGTTTTGATCTAAAGCGTGGGTAGGAAAAAAAACCCCATTGCATTATGGTCATTAACCTGTCAAATAATCTCGGGACATTGCGTGCTATTCCATGTTTTTTGAAGGCGCTAAGACTTCAAAATGCTTCAACTTGTGATTTTAGTAGCAAGGCAAATGGTGTGAAAATCTTTTGCTCGCTTGAAATGGCCAAATGTTATATGTTCCTCGGTCTGTTCTCGTGGGTTTATGTCTGGCGGTCGCCTTGGTGATTGCTGATGGGCGGAGCCTCCCGCTGCACACCTGCTGCCAATTGTTAGCTATGGTGGTTGCAGGCACAGGAGCGGTGGGACAGGAGTTGTCACATGATTCCTCTTTGACCGTTTTTGGTTTCCTCTTTTGTATTCAGTTCCCAAGTTCATAAGGATGTGCACCTTTTACTTATTAAAATCTTTGTGGTTGTTCGGTCTGCCTAGGTTTGCTTTCTGCACATCCCACTTGAACCTCAAGGAAGAAAAACGTAGCACAAATCTACAAATTGAGATTGGAATCTCAACATAAAATAGTGTGTACGTTAAGATACGTGTGAGATTTCAATTTTGCATCACTTCACAAATAAAGCATGAAATTCAATCGTTAACCCATTTCAGGGTCAAATCATAATAGGCAAATACAATACAATATAATAACAGATTGATTGATTGATTTTTTTTTTTGACTTGCCCAAAAATATAGTATATATAAATATACTAGTCTGTAAAGGGCTAAACAAAAGAAAGTATATTTGTAAGTCAAGTCGTTTTAATTCATTTGATAATGTGAGCTAAAGTAGCAACATTTGGTTGAATATGTGTTTATTGAATGACAATAACTGACTCGTTTAAAGTGACACACAAATATGACACGTTTACAAGAAAAGACCTCTTTGGGGTCAAAAGCGAACCTCCAGGTGTCAGGCAAATTTCGGCCATGTTTTTGTCTATCGGCCGCACGGTCCCAACAGACGCACAAAAGACACTTGTTTGATGCGGCTCTCGTCTGGGCCGCGCCCCCGCCGGCTAAAAGCACACGGCGTGCATTTGGAAATGGCGTGCAACAAAGACACTGGGCTGCTGGCGCCCAATTAAATCAAGGAAATGGCCTTCATCATTGTATGATTAACGGAGAGCACCATTAGCGCGGCATAATGCCACCTCCCGCCCATCCGAGCCGCCGCCGCTTCGTTCCTACCTGCGGGAGCGTGCGCCACATTCGGACGCGCGTGTTTGTGAGCGCGTGTGTGTGTGTGTGTGTGTTTGTGCACGTGTGTCCCCAGGGTGTCGTAGCCGGAGGTATTCATCTCTCTCCTCCCTCCCGAGTGATAATTCCGCTGTTATTCAGACAGGAACGGGACGGGGCGGCGGCCGGGCCCGTGATAAAGCACCGTGGCCTTTAGAAATTCATTTACAGACGCCATTCATCTCATTCCCATTCAACGGCGACGAGACCTACCGGGCACGCTGGGAGGGTTGTTACCGGGATGCGATACGCACACTCAAAGACTCGTCTCAGTGTGACAGTTATTTCCCCCCCCCAAAAAAAAATTGGAATGCAAGTACTTCTCCTGCTTAAATGGAGTTACAAATAGAGTGGAAGAGAGACATTTATGCAAATGTGTGAGTGGGTAGCACAAAAAAAAAAGAATCAGTCAAGAATGCGCAATTTTCCGCTTTCATGAAAGAGATGGACTATTCTATTTTCTTCGTTCAAAACGGACCCGTATCAAATTTCCTGTTTGAAAGGGCACAGCAGCAATTTGGGTCTTAATTAATTCGGTTCAAAGCAGTGAGTTTAGCTTTCAACGCGTTCAACGGAATTTGGGACGAAAGTGCGGTTTCGATTGTTTTGGTCGCCATCGTCAGCTAAATAAAGTACAAGAATAAATCCGTAGCTTCCTTGACAATGTCAATAAGAAAGTGAGCATTATTATCTTTCAAATGGACTGCGCGATTCATTCAGACCCGAAATGTTAGCCGCCCAAACAGGAAGTAAATGTACAAAAGAAACGTTTCTAAATTTGATA